>NW_011887771.1:15210-39693 GCF_000806365.1 Fopius arisanus | reverse complement strand
TATCGCTCTTTAGCGCCCTTCAAAATTTTTTCCTCTTTTTTTTCATTATTTTTTTATGCCAACTCCAGTGATTTTCGTGACCTCAAAACTTATCCCAAATTTTTATGTATTTTAGGTTAAAAAGATAAAATTTAAATAAAAGATGACGCTCGATAGATAGTCCACCCGGCCCTTAAAGAGAAATCGATTGTTTTTTATCACAGTAAAAGAGTAAATTTAGACACAGAATTGATGATGATTTTATCAACTTTCTTACGGGCTAATTTAATCAACTGAGACATTGAATATTGAATGGTTGTGAGAAGTTAAAAAGTTGAAATAAAACTCATAAAAGTCTTTTTAAATAATAATTACGAAGTTAAAAGTTGGATACGTGACTTGAAAGTTTACAACTGAAATTTTTTAATGGCTGACTCACCGTGTACACCGGGTCCCTCATAACAATCATAATTATCGGCATAGAATCATCAACGAGAGCTAGTGGACCGTGTTTCAATTCACCAGCCATAATTCCCTCGCTGTGCATGTAAGTTAACTCCTTAACTTTGAGTGCTCCCTCCATGCACGTGGCAAAGTTGTAACCTCTACCCATAATTAAAAGGGATTTATTCTGGTACAGGGACTTGGCGAGTTCCTTCACTTTATCATCCAGCTTCAGAACTTCACGGATTTGGTTATCCAAGTTCTTTAATCCTTCTATAATCTACAGTAGAACATTGAAAAATGCATCAGTTCAACCTTTTTTTCTTGATACTCATGACATTATCTCTCCAATCACGATTAATGCATTACTTAATATACGTGAGCAATCAATTATAAATGAGTCGACATACCGACGGTAGTGGCCGTGCGGTTAGAGTGCTGGACTAGCAAGCCAGGGATCCGGGTTCGATCCCGGGCACCGGCGGTCAAAAATATATAGCGCTCTGATCTCACGGTTTCACTGCCGAGCGGTAGTCCTGTCAAAAGGACGACTGTACCAGGGCAGGTTTTTCCCTCAGATGAGGTTTTCCCTCCCTTTCAGCAAATGCGGTACAGGGAGTTGGGGAGTGGGAAGGGAACAAATCGTAAAAACCCGAAAGGGTATACGAGTGAAAGAAAATTTTATAAATGAGTCGACATGAGACAAAAAATTAAAAAATTAATTTTTCACTATTACAATGCTTCTGCTCGGAAGTAAAAACGTAAGGAATGGTGGGGAAGCAGCAATACATCCTTAAATTATATTAAAATTCAATTACTTGATTTAATCTCAATACAATAATTACCTCAAGACGCCTGGGGCGAAGAGAAATCCTGTCCTCGCTCATAACTAGCGCAAACATGACCAGCGCAATAAACTGTGAAGTGTAAGCTTTAGTACTAGCGACTCCGATTTCGGGTCCAGCGTTAATATGCACACCACAATGTGACTCGCGACAGATGCTGCTACCCACAGTGTTGGTGATTCCAACGATAAGTGCCCCACGACCCTTACAATATCTCAGCGCCATAAGGGTATCAGCTGTTTCCCCAGATTGGGAAATGAAGAAGCACACGTCGTCCCTGAAAACTGGTGTATTTCTGTCCAAAAAGTCAGAGGCTAGCTCAACCATCACTGGCAATTCTGTCAGTTCCTCTAGAAGTTGACGGGTGGCCACTGCCGAATGATAACTTGTACCACAACCAATCAACATCAGGCGCCGACATCTTTTGATCTCAGGAATGTAATCCTGAAAAGTTAAGAAATTCAATTAAATTATATGAAAATTTAATACATTTTTCTAAGGAAAAATCTATTCACGATTCAAGTTTGATCATTCTTAGGAGTAGATCTCAACACTAAACAAGGAACTTACAGTGATTCCACCGAGAGTAACCGAATTATTCTCAAAGTTGAGTCGACCCCTCATTGTATTAACAACCGACTCTGGCTGTTCGAAGATCTCCTTCTGCATAAAGTATTGGTAACTTCCCTTCATGATCTGCTGAATTTCCATCTTCAGAATAGTGATTTCACGTGCGTGTGGATCGTCCATGCATCTACGAAGACGATGGATGCTCAAGGTGCCTTGCTTGACAGCGGCCACATCGTCATCCTGAGATCAATTACCAAACAATTAAGCTTAAGAACTATCCGACATATTCTCTTCAAAACTGAATTCCTTAGCACTGTAACATAAATACTATGAACTTATGAATTCGATTATTAAGACCTGCATGCACAATCTACCGAGCGTAATTTTCCATTTGCATTTTATCTTGCTAATATAGAGGATTTTTAAATTTGTGTTTCAAATCATGTTACGGAAACAACTCCAATGGTTATAAGAAACTCATGATGAACAGAAGAAAAAAATGTGGAAAAGTGGTAGATCGAGATAGTGAATCCAAGCGATCTGTCGAATTTACGGTTCATTACCTCGAGGAAAATAACACGATCTGTGTGCTCGATAACAGCACTGGCATCAGACGCAAAAAAGTATTCGACTTCCTCAGCCACAAGGGGTTGAAATTCAGCTGTTGAATCACTTCGTGATATCACTGGTACCTCAGTGCTCCTTCCATGAGGCCTGTGATCTGCTCCAATTGAGAAAATAATCGTTATCATCATTACCACAGTTCAATTTCGATATTACTGAGTTAAACGTCTGTTGATTGTCAGTCACTATCCCCAAACGTAAATTATCACCTTATGTTTTCAACTTTATATTACATTAATAATTAATATCGATCCTAAAGTAATCCGAGTGCTATCCACTTTTATCAACAGATATGCCAGAAATTTGATGAAGAAAATGGTGTAGAATTGAAATTAAATCCAGTTTATCTGTGCTACTTCTTATTTTTAAAGTAGATATCTTCAGGACAGATGATAATTTCACTACAGTTATGCATTGGAACTGAAATTCAACATAGATATGTGAATTTTATGGTATTTAGCAGTACCACAGACCATGTAGGTATTATCCAAGTGATTGGTAAATGTCTAGAATTATTCCAACAAGCCATTCTACACGTGTCATAGCGAAGTGCGTAGGTGTGAATTCCTAGTTAAGGATCTGAAGAACCCTTTTAGGAGAAACAATTAGTTTAGGAGATATGGTTTTTTGTACAACTTTCTCTTCATTATTGACGAGAAAGTGGTCGGCTCCAAAGGCAACACATGTTGATACACTAACAGACAATGGACGCGGAAAGTGATAAATGATTTAAACAATCCTAAACGGATGGTTCAGACACCAAGATTACAGCACAGCTCAGAACTTGAGGAGTTAGTCCTCAGTGACCCAGAGAGATTAAAATTTCTCTGATGAATATCTGTGATGGCAATAAAATAGACATTTACCAAGTGGTTCTGTAGTTCATAATAGATTCACATCGACTGTTCTCTAATCTTGGATTTCGTAATTTTTTAATTTTCTCATTAAATTGGCCAGGAGAAATATTTCACAATTCGAGAGAATTTCGAAGGAAAACGTCTAATCAAAAATAATCCATAGACTTCGTTTTTTCTTTAAAGTCTAGTGAATTCAAATTTTGTTACTTATTTGTTAATGAAACACAAAAACGTGGTGAAAGTTAAAATCTTTTTAGCTATGGTTAAAAAATAAAAAATACAACTGAAAGAGTTTTAAAATTTAGATTAGATGCACTCAGATTTCCTTATGACATTATTGCAGCAATTATAATATCACTAAGATTACAGGATTATTGTGAAATCGATTATGTTGCTTCAGTTCTCTGCAACTGAGGTGCGCCTTAAATTGCATTGTTATATGACGAATGATATATTTGATATCTAGAACGGGTGTTCGAGAAATAAATCAAAACAAGCCAACTGCAATTTCAATTTACAATTAATATCTTAGAGTATGAGAGAAGTAGTTCAAGTTTTTTAAAACACAAATAATCATCATGAATATAATTCTACCGCTATTGTACTTCAAGATATTAAAAGGAACTGATCTCTGAGTGGAATTTATTGATCTATTTCCCTTGTGAGAGTTCAATCCTAGATTCCTTACCCTTCACCTTGCACTATAGATGGATGCAGACACCAGTGCTAACACATCACAAGCTTAAATTAAAAAAAATCATGTAATAAAGCAGCAAAAATAATGATCAAGCAGGTTAATATCATTTTCATATATCCAGAACGGTTAAATATCATTCAATGAATATAAAACAGTACCTTGGGTCGTAGCTTCACCCTCTGAGGATCATCAAACGTAGATTGATATCATGATGAGGATAAAAAAAATGCATTCATTATTCATCACATCAAGCTAAATCAATAAACTATGGACAATCTTTACACATTGAGAGGAAAAATTGAACAAATAGTGGAACAAGCAAGACGTGAGGGTGTTATATTCAACAAGGAAGAGATTTATTTAGAAATAAAAGAGGAGGAATTTAATTGGACACATCACTAATTATTCTCGAACACAAGCCAAAAACCAGAATAGAAAACTTAAGATAATCATTTGATTTTCATGATCAGTTAATTATTAATGTTTATACCTTTGGTTTCACGCAGAAGATCATCTGTTTCAGGCAGATGGTGGAGAATGAGGCCGAAGAAGAGATCATGCAAAAAATAATTCACGTGTAGTATCCATTGATTTTACGTCAAACAAAACAATCAAATTGATATAGTAATCAATGGCAATGGTTCAAATGAAGCTCCTGTCAGTAGCGATAATTTACACACTACTATTTACCAAAAATATATTAAAATATGAACTAAGTTAATCAGCAATGAAATTCAATAAGCTAATCCGAAAATCATTTTCATTAATTAAATAATGAAATATCTCAGGAATTAATGCAGACGTTGATCGAATAAATCATTTGTTATCTATTCCACTGAAACAAATCAATAAATCAACCAAGCAAAAGCTTTTACTATTCGTAAAGTCAAAATTACGTTTTTGAAAATTCTGGTAATTATTTAATTCAAATTTATATAAATACAGCGCAAGCTTTAGAATTCTTTCTTACTCAAAATTTTGATTGCTTTTCTCTTCGGGTTATTAATCGGGTATTCATGCAGTGAGTTGGTCGTTGAAAGGAATGTATTAGTCGACAGTTGATTTCATGCACAGAATCTAGTTACGGAACGTTAGTCAATTAATTTTTTAGGATATTAATTTATCGCCACCATAGGGTCACCTTACGAGAATCTTAATAAAGTATGTGACAACCTGTTAAACTAGATCCATTCCTCGCCTGTAAGACTCCCCATGCCTCAAACTTTTTCATAGAGTGTAATCAAAAGTGATGAATGCATATTTAATTACCAATGAGATTGCTTACCTTTTCCGTAAAGAATGGGAACGTGATCGGTGAAAAGACGAGTCTTTGTTTTAATTCCAACGAGAAGGGGGGATCCCCGTCTGGTGGCGACGCATTCACCCGGGAAGAACTTGCTCTTGAAGCAAAGAGCAAATGCACCTTCCTAAAGTTAATAAAAATATCCATCTATTAAACATACCATTCTGCGTAAGGCTAGCCAAAATGGAAAGGCATTATCTTAACCTTAACCCTTAACCCTGACTACTAACTTTTGTAAAATGAAAAATGGAAAAACTCGGTCCGTTTGTATACTTTCGGCTGAAGGCCCTCGGGCGATAGGCTTTTGTAAGAAATTGCATGTTTTGTGTTTTTAATGCAACAAACTATGCAAAAAATAAAAAATGAAAGATGGAAAATTAGACAGTGTCGTACGACACAACGAGTAGAAGGCTTAATCGAAAAGCACATAACAGATGACTATTAACCTGTCATATTATCTATCATTTTTATTCACCCTAAATAGTTTACAACGAAAGTTACGGGAGACTTTCTTTTAATTTTCTTATTTCGGGAAATTTTCTTTTAATCTATGATTTTTCTACCAACCCAGTGGGTGTGAAGATACTTCAATAATAATATAGATTTCGATAAAGTGGATAATCCCAAATAGTTTGTTACGTAAGGGAATAGATTTCATGATCTAGTCAACACTTTTGTTAACTCAAACTTCTTTGTAACTTTTCCCAAAATCTATGATAAACTCACCAATTGTTGGACAACTTGTTCAACGAGTTCTCGGAATGAATAACTAGGATGCTGAGTCCAGAGATGATGAATAAGTTTTGCAATTACTTCAGTATCTGTCTCACTCTCGAAAATGTATCCCCTCTGCTGCAGAAGCGTTTTCACTTCTTTGTAATTCGTCACAATCCCTGGAGATAAAATTGACAATTAGTTACATTCCCTGTAATTAGATTTGATTAACAACCGCATTGACTATCTATCGAACGTTTTCTTTTGTTTCAATTCTGTCTAATTAACTTAAGGCCCGGGCGGACTATCTATCGAATATCATTTTTTGTTTAAATTTCATCTTTTTAGCCTAAAATACATTAAAATTTGGGATCAGATTTGTGTTGCGGGAGCTACTCAAATGGTTATAAAAAGCTAATGAAAAAAAAAGAGGAAAAATGATTGAAGGGCGCTAAATATATATAACGCGATAATGATTGAAAAGGATCCACCAATTTACAAAAAAATAATAAAGAATGTACAGCTTACCATTGCCCTCCACTGGATGGAATGACAGCCACACGCAATAGTAAGCGGCATATTTTTTATTATGTTTTTATAAACTTGTTGAATTTTTGAATTTGTTTCAATCAATATGACGTTTCAGCGCCCTTCAATAATTTTTCCTCTTTTTTTCCATTATCTTTTATAACCATTTGAATGTTTCCCGCGATAGAAATTTAATTTCAAGTTTTAATATATTTTCGGCTAACAAGATAGAATTTAAAAAAAAGATCGCTTTTGATAGGTAGTCCATCCGGGCCGTAATTGAAATACTAATACACCAACTGACGGATTGATCGATTATTGCAGTATAAAAATTGAGTGGACACTCACGGTGCAAAATCGAGAACAAAAGGTCTTCGAGAGATCAGAGTGGTATTCACTGGTCTTATCGACTATCTCAATGATAACAAGCTAATGGATTAAGATGTTCGACAATCTTTATGATAATTTTTTAAGATCATTTCTGAGTACTTCCTGAATTCTGCGAACATGCACTTACCGTTATGCACTACCACGAATCCATGATCGTGATCAGACCTTTGAGGATGAGCATTCACGGCGGATGGTACACCGTGGGTTGCCCAACGAGTGTGAGCAATTCCCACGTGGGAATCTGTCGATTTCTCCAGATCCAGATTTGTTCCTAAAAGTTCATCAAGTCATCATTAAATTAATTGATCAACATTAATAGTTATTTATTCATGGGAAATAATACTGTTGATTTTTATCATCATTCGCTGCAGTTGTATAGCAATTGTTTTATACTTTTTCGAAACTTATCGAAATAAGTGGGGAATTGCTCTTTTGTTATGTAATTTTGTACGGTAATTTTTGCTAATCATTCTGCAATACGATATTGTCGTCTGACATCTTCGAAATTTTAAATTAACAAAAATCATTTGAAAAATTATATGAATATACATATAGCTATGGTAATTATTTGTCCATTTCAATCTTATAGTAAAAGAAATTTAATTTTGAATTCTGTGGCAGCTCCAGAATTCAAATATTTTCAAGGGGTGAATCTTGGACAATTTTTCTCATATATCGAAACAACGATGATTGTCATTATTTCCATCTTCCCACTCGACCCAACGAATCATCAACAAGACGTTGGAGTAGTATTTCATAACATTTATTTCTTCAGTTAGAGTCAAAAAACTATTTTTGGAAAAACTTAGAAATTTAAAAAATGAATAGATTAATTGAATTTTAATTCATATCGACAACGAGGCCTCAATAATACTCATATACAAGAAGAGAAGATCCAATTCTAGGGCTGCATTAGAGACCAATCCGAGATGAATTTTGAAAAAGTTTGCCATACAAATAAATGCGTACATACACTCCGACGGATACGCCTAAGAAAGGCATTTTCCGACGTTTTGAGGTATGATTCAAGATAAAATAAAAAAATACAAGACTTAAATGTCGAAGTTACTATATCTCCATTCGAAAGCAACAAATGGCAAAACTCCAGAAAGAGCATTAGAAAAATTATCCCACAATTACGAAAGTTAGTGACTCATCAAATAAAAATCGAATCTAAAAATGTTCAATTTTTTTCATGTCAATTTGATGAACAATTTACCACAAATGTGCAAAAAAACGTTTGATTTTACTCTTATCACGTCTTCAAGTATACAAATTCCATTGCTAAAAGAATTGAACTACTGCAAGTGAATTGATTGCACCCGTGTGAAGTTTTTTCATTCTTTTGAATTTTCCAGAGTGAAAGGTGAACTCACGACTGAAAATTTCATCCTCAAGCGCTTTGACCTTTCCCTGTTTCTTTACGATGGCAATATCTTCCCCATTAGGAGAGTCCAGAGCTACACCTGCAAAAAAATATATACAGAAATGTGAAAAAAAAACAGAGATAGTTGAAAATGCAAATGCAACAGGTTTTGGTCAGTAATATTTATTTTTCCTTTCTTTGAGAAAGAGATGAAGACTCGTTGGAATACATTCCTTGACCCTCAAACGTGTCCTGGGTTCACATGACCATTAATGAAGGATTTTTAATTCATCGAATGTATTACCTGCAGAATCATATCCTCTGTACTCTAACCGCTTCAATCCTCCGACCAGGAGCAGTAGAATCTCCTGTCTCGTCTTGGGGGTCAAGTGGTTCAAATACGCGAAAATCCCTGTAACAGATCAGTAATGTGTCAATTTTATCATTTTTTCTCAATTAAAATTGTTTAGTTTTTGTAACAGAGAAAAATCAAAGGATGCCCGCAAGTGAATGTTTTCCCATTGCAACTATAACCTTGCCATTATGAAAAAATAACGACCTTGAACAAATTCGAAAGACTTTCGCTATCGCCCTATTCCCGTCAAGGTGACAATTCACCCGCTCCATTAAATGCGGAAACTTCATCTCGACATGACAATCCCCTTAACATAGCAACTCTCACACGACTGCATTCCAGACTCGCGACTTTATCACATCCGTTTCCGATCTATTTTTAAATTGGCGAAAAATTCCACCGCAATAAAGCGATGCATTTTCCAGGAACTAGAGAATACCCGGAGTGTTTGTCTTATCATGATGTTAACAGTGATAACGATTGAGAGATAAATATTGATTACCGTAGCGGAGATCGGTAATCCGGAAAATCTCAACATCGTCAATCTAGGAAATACGTTTAATCGTTATTAGAAATACAGGGTTATCAAGACTGAATCTAACGCATCCAAAGAATTTTTCCATGAATGCATTAATTAATCGTTTGATAAGGAAACTGAGCGGAGTCAGGAATAAAATTGAGTCGGGCTCGATCGGTTGAAAAACTTGGAGGTGACCGGATAAAGCATAAAGGAAATGGGCGAAACTGACACTTCAAGAAAAAAAACAATTTTTCCATCGAGAAAATATGTTGGAGCATCTTCAAATCGGAATATAACCACAATAAGGGACAATGAACAATGACAATGTCGATGAAAATAAATTGTAAGGCGGGTGGGGCAAAACGGACACTCAAAATTCATTTGAATATTCGCTCGATTTTGAATATTCATTAGATCTCGTAATTCTGCATATATTGCCCAACTGAAAAATTGAAACTATGGCGGCACAATTTTCATTCGTACAAGCGCGATCTATATAGCCTTCTATGTCCTATTGTACTCCAGTATCCAAACAAAAAAAAATGATGAAACAAATACAAAACTGAGAGAATCAAAAACATTGCACAGGGTCTGTTTTGCATCCATCTCCCCTATAACTGAATTTATTTGATGTAGAAAAATCGTATACCTTGAGAAGAGTAGGCGAGGGGAATAATTTCATGTCTTAAAGGGATCAATTCGTTTGAAGTTGAGAAATTATATTTTTTTTTATAGTTCTGCGATTCTTTTTAAAAGTTTAGGAAAACGCTGAAAAATGTTCGCACTACCTTGAAAGCTCGTGAGTCATTACATAATGACAAAACGCAAAAACATAACATTTTTTAACGTCAATCCGCCACAATATAAATCATTTCCCACAAGATAAGTGCAAAAAATCGACATTTGTATTTGAAAAAAAAATTGAGAAGCATAAATAGCCTATTACTGAATAAAAAATGTCGATTGAATGAATGAGAGAGAATTGACATTATGCGCTTTTCGAAAAATCTGAGAACAGATAGATTATCTTGAATACAAGAAATATTTCAGATAATCGTCTGCATAATGCTGTTCAGGGATGGGAAAATTGAATGTATAAAAATACATTAATAATTACAACTTATGAAACAGAGAAATCAACACAGAGAAATGCCAGATTTGTCGAGAGGTTTTCCAGTAATTGTTGGTTTTCAGATAAATGTTAATAATTAATTTTCTACTTCCTCCTGAGAAAAAACACTTCAATATAGATCGAAGGTGAACATGAAAGCCCTTCCCTTTTATATCAAATGTCACGTACTAATTACACTGACCGAAGACGATGGCTAAAGTGGTTAAATCAAGTTTTTTTCATTTTCTGTCTAAGGGGAGTGTAGACACCAAGAATCATCGAAATATGGTGGAAAAATTCCCCTATGAAGCCTGATTGATAAACGCCATGTCGGCCAGGTTTTCCATGGTCAACAGTAACGTCTGTACGTGGGGTACAATGCGACATCGTTGGAGAAGAAATCGGTCCATGACGGCGCAAAAATGTAAAAGCCGGAATAAGGTATACTGGCCAAAATTCATAAATAAACACTAATTACGCCGTTGGAAAATTACAGTCGAAGAAAAATTCATGTCAAAGAAAAACTTCAAATTTGGAACAATTCTCCATTGACGAATCATTTTATTTCTTGTATATTTCGGAGATTCTCAATATTGAAAATTCAAGCAATGGTTTGCCGGAATTTTTAATCATTGAAAATGGAATTTTTCATTAAGAAATCGAATATTATTTGACATGAAAAATTCATTTTTCATTAATTTTGAAGAGAAATGAGGGATTTAGTGAGGGTTCTAATTAAAATTGAATTAAAACTCATATTCAAAATCCCAACAACTTTATGACTGAAAATTCAAGATACTACTTTATCGTCGTAATCGTATTTCCCAACACATTGGCCCTAAACATCTGTCAATTCTCCGAGTATAAATGAATAAAGTAAGAGTTTCTGTTAAATGTCAGGAGTTATTTGTCGGTCAGTTGAGTGCCTCGACTATCCCAATACAAAATAAAATCACAAGATATTGCGGGGACACGAAACTTTCACTCAGCCCCGATAACTCGTTCCGCAATTTTTATCCATACAGAGGTAAAGTAAAAAACAAAAAGTCGAGTTACAGCTGAAACTTTGAGTACGTGAGTTGGCGTAGGTCGTTGTCCCGAAGGCGGACCTTATTTACTAATAAACCATATGTACTTATCTGATGAAATAACTAAATATTTTCTAAACTTGCATCACCAGAGAATTCAATTTTCTATTTTCCACCGCTCTCTCATTTTCATTCGAGATGAAATGGAAAGTTTTTTTTTAAAGTTTCGCCCTTGCTACGGCAGAAAACGAAAGCTACACGTGGAATGTGGGAGATGACATTCCACAGAAATCAATGTTTTTTTTTTAATTATCAGAAAAGAGGCCTCGCGTCCGGCGCATTATTTTCGTTATCAGGAGAGCAGTGTAGGATCCCAAAAGTGTACAACAAATTTTCTATTTGAACTCACTCATTCAGGAATTGTAAATAATAATTGAGAATACACGCCAACGTGACACGTATGCTTGAAATAAAGAACCAAGAACCAATGGAGCAGATGGTGTTATCACAGGCCGTACAACTATGAGACAATATAATCACTGGGATGTCCCACATCAGTGATTGTTATAAATATTCATGGATCTGTAGTCTCCTGGCTAATAATTCAATTATACTCGATAATTACATGCTGGTAAAAATTTTATGATAAATAAAGAATTATTTAGTCATCCTCCGTGCGCTATTATTCCCATAAAATGAACTCAGTCATCTATTTTTTTGTAAATGGCTTTTTTAATTATCCAATTAAAGGTATTTTCTTTGAAAATCATTGATTTGTAATTTAATCACTGTGTCTCCAATTTGTCATTAATTTAGCATTAATATTATAACTTGTCATCATCTAATTGTTGACAAATATTTTAGATTGATTACTCGGAACATCCTGTACTTTTCAAAGTCCAAATAGTCAAAAAATAAAAATTAAAAATAAATTCACGGAGCATAAAAGGGAAAAGAAATCGCGCGAGAATGCAGCGTATCAGCGGATTCCCTGGATAAACGAATTCAAGTCGACTGACACCTTGGAAACCGCGGACTTCAACTAAAATTCCATCCCCTCTCTCATTTTAAAACAGAGGCTTATTTAAATTACTTCAACAAAGTATAAGCAGTCGCGATTTTAATTAATCCACGTTTACATCCGAGAGATAGATTTTGGGAGGCCTGTTCTCTCCAGGTACGCAAAACGTGAGTTACACGAAACGAATTAGGGAAATTCTTAAGCGAGTTGTTTTCGTAGTTGAAAGGTAAAATTAGGCGTTTCTACCTTGGACAGGGCCTATCGACTTCACTAACTTTCGATTTTTTTCCATGCATATTATTATTTTACCATTGAAATATAAAATTCTTCTTAAAAAGTTAAAATTAAAATTCATCTCACGTGTCAGTGTGCAGTTTTGACAGTTTTATACTTTCTAAACAAGTGTGTTTCCATTGAATTTTCGATACGCTTTTGTACATCCGGTCACATACAGTTTTTGGATAACTGAAAGCTACAACGATTTCCATATTCTAGGTCATCGAGAAAAAGTATCGATATACTTTTACAATTTTAAAACTTTTGATACTGTATATGAATAGTGAACACTGTGAAATTTTTGTGAAAATATATAGTGAAATCTGAAAATATTAAATCATCTGGAAAGAAAAAAAATTGCCAGGTACTTTTACGATTTTTATGAAAATTACCCTTTACCAATTCTCGATTTCCTTAATTTTCATGGTTTATTTCATGTTCCACCGCTGTATTGCAACTTTATAATAATTTTTCAAGGTTTTGACATTTTTGTGATTTTGATGAAAGTCTCCATTACCGAATACTGAATTGAGATTTTATTTCTTTTACCGGAAAGTATAGCAAATTGTATCTTCAATCTGTACTCTGAGGGAAAAAAAAGAAAACCCTCTAATTACTCTTGCTTAAGTTAAAATTACCCTTTGGTTATAAAGCAGTCGGTCCTATTGGAGTCATTAACAAAGGACTCAACATTTCGTTAATTGAGTATAAAGCAATAAAAGTGCTAAACTTGTAACTTATTTCTTCGATTATTGTTAGAATAATGAACAGAGATCCAAATAGTTAATTGCCATCTATAAATAACAAATTTTGGTTTTAGACACTGATGTTATCACAATCTATCATCAAGGATGAACCGATGAAAACTCTTGAATTGTGGAAGCTCCCCAAACAAAATAAAGGTAAATATACAGTTTATACACTTTAAGGAAATTTCATAACCGGGAAACGTATGAAAACTCATTTTCATCCATTATTTTTATGTTTGTTTTTTAACTAATGAATTATTTCAACTGATCACTCACGACACAATCTCACAAGAAAATTACATTAGAAAATAAAAATAAACATACTATTGACATGCGTAATAAACCACTGAGTTTATTAGAGAAAAACTTTAAGAAACTCATTGAATAGTCTAATAATACTTTAAATTATCCGATTATTCGATTGAGATTTAAATGCAGAATTACAGCAAGGGGCGGCGAATTTTCAAAAATGTTTGGTAAAATTTCATCAAGTATTGAGTTATTCCCGGTGTCTTGGCATACATATGTTGATTATCGAAACGTGTCATCCATTCGTAGCACAAAACTAATGGATGACATCATCACACATGATCTTTAGCAATGAAACTAATCGAAAAATAATGAACTTACCGCACATATTGCTCCTTGTTTTCTTTTGGATGATGGTAAATAGGTGATTGGAGAAATAACGGGAGTAAAAAAGTAAGATGACTAAGTGTGCTCAGTCGGAGCCAGTCTGAGGCAGTCTGAGCCGTGAGGGAGCGCTTCCACGGATTTTATTGGCCTGGGGAAATTCCGACGATCGGGTGAACTCCAGACCACCAGATTCCATATGGTGAAAAATTCCATCTTCATTTCATTACACCAATAAAAATCCCATCCTTCACATAAATCTTTTCATAAAAGAGTCAACCTTTCAGCAAAAAAATGCATGCTTTTTCCATCATTTATTTTTAATTTTTTATTTTGCAGATCATCTGGGAGATATTTTGATTCACGTCGTAACTCGTATTGGCGGTCATTTGGTACCATTTTGCCGAGACCGTCGAGACTAAAAAATTAAGAAGTATAGGATTAGATTGAAGGGGCGAAATTTATACTTGAAAATTTATTCCAAACATTGAAACAACATTTTGTTATTAACAAATTGAACTTTTTTCATTGATGTGTGTATTTTTCTGTACTTTCCATAATGTCGGGACAGGACTCATTAATGAGTTATGAATATTTTATTTTAATGAGTCTTCTGTAGTTTTAATGGACGATGGAACGCTTGAATTGTTAATATTTATTAATATAAAAAAAGTTTAATGATTCAATTTGTATGAAATTTGAAAAGTGAGAAGGAAAGATTGTTTCATAATCGATATCATACATAAGTAGTTATTCTAACGGAACTGAAGAAAGAATCGCGACCTTTTAACTGTTCTCTTTGGATTTCGAGTGAAGCAAAATGTAGTCACATTGTCCCTTTCACTCTTGACATATCCCCAGACAATCCTCCACTTCCCAATTGCGTTTTCGCCTCAGTCCATTCGTACAGATGTGAAGCAGTGATAAAAGGAGAAAAGGTGATTCCTCCCATAAGGGACAATTTTGTTGGTAATCTTAATCTTAACATCTTACAATTGGAAACGAAATTTTTGTCATTACAGATTTTATAACTGACGAAATTTTTCACACAACAGTGTGAAAAAAATGAAAAAAATCTCAATTCGTCTCTTGAATCCCAAAATATCCATGAAAAACAAAGCAATAATCAAAGTCGAGGTATCAAAAGATTTTTAAAAATACGATCAACCATTAATTCTCTTTATTACTGCTGAAAATATACATATTTATCATTGCCATGTACACATTTGCACGTAATTCATAATTAACTATTTATCCTCCCCCAGTCACTCTAATCGTTAAGTACAAAATAATATCAAGACACCCCAATAATTGCTCGAAAGTCACTTTCCCTCAATTACAATTACGTGGACAACAAAAATAATCATTCACATTATGTATTGAAACTGTGTCAACTCGTTATGGTGTTTATCGAGAGAATTTCCATCTATGTGAATATGAAATTATTGATTAATCATCTGTTGCATTTTCTCAACACTAAATCAAATTTTTCTGCAATTGTCAAATGCCAATTCTTCTCGTGCGATTATCATTGCCCCTCAATTTTCTCCCTATATACAGACTATTATTAGTTATACACTAAAATTTCAATTTCATCTATGATCATTTTCTAAATTTTTTTATTTATTTATGTACTCCATGAATGTTTTATGGAAAATCTTCATAACAATTGCGTTAGTAGCTTCAATGAGTCTGATGGAAATTTAACAGTTTCATTGGAAACACAACTATTAGGTGATTTTCTGGGATAATTCTAAGATATAAGCGACACCTGATGATTCCCTTAAAAATAACCAGCGATGGTTGGCAGAAAAATATAAGGAAATCGATTTTTCTTCCAGAAAAATCTCTTAATTATTCATAGTAGATAATAGGAATAAACGTATGAGGTAACTGAATAAATAAACACTTGTAAATTCTCATCATGAATTCCGTAAAAAACCTTTAATTTACGATGTGGCTCGATTAGATTAGATTCCTTATGCATTAATAATACCGAGAGAAAATAATTGATTTCTTACAACTGTGTGTTTCTGTAAACAAAGTAAACAATTTATATTATCAATTACATTAAATAACAAATTATAAAAGATTCAAAACTCTGCATTGTAGTGTTTTGTGTCTGGCTTGAAGATATCGATGAATTACTCATTTATTCATAATTAACAGTGATTTAATAGTTAATAGTTAATGTGGAAAGTGATATTTCAATCAAGCCATTCTTCCATGTTCATCTGAATGAAGTAGAAATAATAAATATTCACATACAAATACGTTTTTGATTAATATATGTAAGAAGTCAGTACTGTTGAAAGAAAATTGATGAAATTATTCAATTAATTTCTTCCTTCTATCCTAATCATTTTAGAATAAATTAAAGCCAATTACGAAATTTAATTGATTTCTCATCGAAATGTGTTAATTACCATCCATGTTTTCAATTGTAATTTTTTGTCCCATGTTTCGGTTTCGGTGAGTGCCAGCAGTATTTCATAACAAATATAAATAAAGTGGCATTTTTACAAAGCGAAGAGGAAATTAAATGTCAATCTTTATAAAACGTTTCGGATTTCCAACTAAAAACTGATTTTTGGGATTCCTTTGCCCTCTTTCCAATAAGTTCTACTGTTTCTTTAAATAAAGACATCGCAATTTTAATTCAATTCTCTACTACAAATAAATCCACTAGTGGTTTTCCACTTTTTTTTAATAATTATTACTGCTAGGCGAAGGGAATATCTCTTCATTCCTTCATTCACTCTCTTGTATTATTCTGGGTAAAATACATATGCTGGTACTTTATATGTATAGATCGAACTACTACGACTGTTTAGGGATAATTAACGCATACAATCTCGTAAGAAAAAAGAGGTGGTGAATAATGGAGAATGAGTTCAAGAATTGTTTTGAGATTTTTCTGCAGTAAACTGTAGAATATCTAAGAAATTTTAGGATTTAGATATTATTACAGCATTTTAATAGAGCTCAAAAAAAGTAAAATCGCTGACAAACCTTTCTCTAAATGTCATAGATTCAAAAATACTTGCGAAATAAAGTAAATATTCAATTTGAACTCATTTTCTCTGTCCTCTGAATTCCAATTTTTTTTTTTTACATAATTTTTTTCATCATTTGTTCAATGATTTGCACTACCTTAAGTCACTACACATGTTTCCTTTTCGATACAAAAATAACACGCAATGCTATTATCCTCTGGCATTGCTTTGTACATTCGCCTGTGCTCCAATGAAACCAGAGAACCAAAATTTTAACTAAATAATCATAACCAGAAAATATAAGTTTTATTGTATTCCTTCAAATGAGAGATCGATCAATTGACATTGATTAAAATTGCGGTTCCAAATATGAGAGCAACATATGTAGTAGCAATTGGTTGTTCACTCTCGATAAGACGAATTTTACTAACAAAAAAAAAACGCTTAAGTATTCAATTTTCCCCTAAATTTTCTGTTCCATCTCGACGTTTTACATGAATTTTAATTTAATATATTGAGATCGTAGAAAAGTGAGTTACGCATTGATTAATTCATTCCAATTAATCATGGAAATAGTAATTATTCCTCGTAAATCCAATAATTTATGCTTCACTTAAATTTTTAGAGATTGAATGGACTCTGGCGCTGAAAAACCGATGATAGTAATGAAGAAATGATGGAGAATCCACCTCTTTTGATCAATAATCAGTACTCCAAGATAATGATTGAAAAAAGATGAAAGTATAATTTTTAATGTTTTACATTGTTTTTTTTTTTACCAATTCTGCGGCAGGGGCACTTGTTTAAACAATTCTGAGGCAATGAAGCATCAGAAAAATCTGCCCAATATGCCCATCGCACGCCCTAAAATGCAACGAACATTATTTTCACCACTATTTACAACGCAACTACCTGCAGATGTCTAACAATTAAACTACACCCCCCCCCTTCTCCCTCATACGTTTAATTCAACGAATAAAAACCGTTTACAAAAGACAGTATTTACAATTGCGGATAAATAATGTGAGCGACAGCATAAGCCAG
Source organism: Fopius arisanus (assembly GCF_000806365.1). NCBI lineage: Eukaryota > Metazoa > Arthropoda > Insecta > Hymenoptera > Braconidae > Fopius > Fopius arisanus. The sequence goes on along the minus strand of NW_011887771.1, from coordinate 21,643 downwards.
TTCTTGTCTTGATTCGATCGAGGGAAATACAGAAATTAAAATAATTATGCAGATAGCATACAAATTCGATGATTCAGTTTCTTTTCACGATAATTTTTTCATTTCGTGGGCTGATCCTTCGATCATCGAGAATGCCCGAAAAGTCAAAATTACACGTTAAAAGTTCCCATGATTACACGCTGGCCCATTTTTAATTCAAACGAAAAATCGAACATCGTGAGGATGACAGGCGTCAACTAATCTTTCTAATTGCCTCCAAAACACCTCGATTCTCTGATCTTTGACGATCTGAGGATACAGTCCGCTCAATACTTCCCTGGAGGGTATTCACAGACAGGATTGCACAAATTTGTAACCTCAAGTTACATTGTTTAGTGATTGTTACCCTTACGTTGTTCTGCACTCGTCTTCTGTATATGTTAAACTGGATATCTGTGGAATAAAACCATACATTGACTTTCCACTAATTGACTGGAATTTGACATTTTCATTCAAAGGAGATAACTTTTCATTTTTAATATAAAGAAATTGCATATGGGAGACGATTAAAAAATCGATTTAACGATCAATTCTCTTCGTTCACGTTTTAAATCTTGAAAACGTGTGACAAAATTGTCTTTCCTCAAACTATGTTGAAAAATCTGTTTTGACTGTTAGTCAATTAAATTACTCAACGTTTTTCAGCTTGCAAAAAGTTCGTTAGTTTTTCTGTTCGTAAAATATCACAAGTACTTTCTAATCTTAAAATTTATATTTGTCTTTCGTTCATGAAAAAAATCAAGTCCTGGATAAAAACGGCCTACTACATATTTCTGTCAACCTTCCTACCCCGAAAATGTTCAAGTAAATTATATAAATATTCATAACTAATTAGATATTTATATAATCATCGCTAGTTCCTTATCTCACCTCGTTTGCTCTGGTCTCCGGCTCTCCGAAGTCGTCTCCCTCCAGATAAATTTCTGCCCCCGGAAAAATATACTTTCCCGAGGACACCTGATAGTAGCTTCCCTCTGGCAGCCTATTCGCTAGGCTCTCTTTGATCTCCCCTTGCCACCGCCTCTCAATCTCCTGTCTCTTCTCCTCGATCTCCTTTGCTTCACTGCTGTCCACACTATTACAACTGTCTCCGATCCCCGAGTCGATGGCAGAGTCAATAGATGCATGCCTAGATTTTCCATATTTATCTTCACCTTCTCTCTCATCTCTCCTCTCCTCACCCTTGACGCCGCTGTCCTGATCGAGAATTCTGGGGAGCACGTGGCACTCTTCGAGATTGAAAACCTGTCCATTATTCTCAGGCGTCGATTCGAAAGAGACAACCCGGGTGAATCTGAATCTCTCGCCATCATCACTGGACCTTGGAGTGGACCCACATGATCTGGAGTTAAGCCTTTTGGGGCTGCTTTCCACGCTGGATTCGTCCAGAGGCCTCTTGGGGCTCTCCAGTAGAGAAAATCCGTCATTTCCCTCCATGTGCCCAGCATCAAAAGGTGATATACAAATTTCAGTGCTTCCCAGATGCTTGGGAGTGGTATTGGAATTGATGCTCAGGCTATCTTGACTCTCGTTGAAGAGATTATGCTGTTTGAGAATGACCTCGGTACTGTCTTGAGTAGAGGTAGTGCTCCTTTCCCAAGAGTCCTCGAACCTGGGTGGCAGCAGATGGGGCGTCTCCTCCAGGAGCTTTTCACTCCAGCATAATTGTAAGAACTCTTCCCCCATCAGGTGGCACAATTGATTAATGATGATGTCACCATCCCCCAGGAGTTCTACGTCGAATTTTAAATGAGGAAGGGATTCTCGATTGATGAGAATTTGAGGTATGTGTGAGGGAATGGATGAAGGTATAAGGGCGACTGGCCTGACCTTGAGGGAGGAGCCGATGACGATTAAGAGATCGCACTCGTCCTTATCCTTGGCAATGGAATCGTGGAAGGCGTCGGGAAGACCCTCACCGAAGAAGACAATATCTGGCTTCATGATTCCCAGTGAAACTAAATCCGTGTAGTTCTGAGAGGTATTGGTTGTGGCGAGGGAGGGTAGAGAGTTGGTGCTGCACTTGGGACAAAGGGGAATTCTCTGGGAGAAGATGTCAGTGCGAATGTCCTCTGCGGTCACCTGGAATTTGCACTTGGTGCAGGAGGCTGTGGCAAAGGAGCCGTGGCACTCTATCACATTCTCGATGCCCGCTACTTGCTCCAAGGTATCAATGTTCTGGGAGTAGTTGCGCAGTAGCTTTTTGTGTTTCTCCAGCATCTTTATAAAGCGATGACAGGGAGAGGGCTTGAACAATCCTGGGTAGATTTCACGGGCAAACTTGAAGAAGGGGCGAGGATCTTGGGCGAAGAAATTAATATCGAACATTGCTTGAGGATCTGGTAAATTGGGAAAGTCTTGTGCAAGTCTAGAGTAAATTCCATCTCTACTTCTGAAGTCTGGAATTCCGCAGCTGACGCTCACACCAGCCCCAGTCAGTATAATAATCTTTTTACTATCTTTTATCAATCTAACAACGTCATTTAGGGTATTGACGTAACTCAGCTTCTGTCGTCTCGGTGGATCTGACATTATGTTTAGTACAAGCTTCCATAACGTTATATCATCCACTTGCTCTGGAATCTGAGTGGGATCCATTAATAAATGCTGAAGTAAATCCCGTGGGTCTGTGCCAGTCTGCATTTGCTTCTGTACCCAGGCAGATGCACTCCTCCACAACTGTCCTGTCTCCTCAGACAACTCTGACAAGCCAGATAAATCCGAGAGATTGGAGACCGTCGATGAGACCTCGTCCTTTTCATCGGCAGTGTCCAAAGGACAACCAGTATCATCGCTTGTGGAGTCTGTCCTCGATGGTGTCGACGACAAATTCGTCGATTCCGGAGTGTTTGACATAGATTTTGCACCGTCACTCATGTCTGTGAAACCGCTGTCACCACCAAGTGGTTCTAAAAAAATTCAATCACGAAATTAATTTCATTCCAATTTCCAATCGTCAAATGTCACAAACTAATGCCTTTTTCTAATTCTTCTTCAAACATTTAAAAATTATGAATTTCTCTAAAATTATAATTACTAGGACTAACCATAGGAGAAAAATTATTAACTAACGTTGAGAAAATATAGTAAGCATTCTGACATCGTTTAATTGATAATTTTATTGAAAACAGATCAACAATCTCCAAGAGCATGAAATAAAAACAATAAACAAAGATTATTCTGATTAGCTAATCATAAAAAAATCATCATCGATTCAATTGATTCTCCCCCCTTTCGTACCCGGAGAAATAAATCTCCAAGCCATATGATTTTGACACATTCCAAACGCCAAAGTACCGCGTAAACGTCAAACATTCCATTTAAGCGTGGAAATATTTGTTTTGGCAGAGTCTGATGCCATCTGTGAGTACTCCTGAGCTCTACCTTCGACTTGACTGTCGTTTTACCGAAGCCCAACAGCTTCCAACAATTAAAAACCTTTCCATCCACTCACCCTCTCATTAATCCCCTTCAAAACCCCAAAAATCGTAAAGATTATCTAAAATCCCCTATAAATCACCCTCAAACCGTCATCCAATACCCGGAAAACCCCTTCAAATCATCAAAGTAACCGAAAAAATTTTATCTTGAAAAATCCGAGAGTTCTACCTTAATGGCGGCCAAATCCCTTCCAACCCATTCCAAACGCCTCAATTCCAATGGGCGTAGACCACTATCCATCGCCATCTTGTTTTTCCCAAAATAATTATTAAAATAATACCATATTTCCATATAAATACCTTCAATATCGATATTTTGAGTATCACGATTGACTTTGACCTCGGGAAAATCGATATTAAAATGTACCGAGACACCATAAACTTTACTCTCGATTTTTCTACGTTTCACTTGAGAGGAATATTCTGGCAGCTCCGAACCCGACGCCATTTTCAACAGCAATGTCTCTGAGTAAAACGTAAAACTTTAGTGAATGATGATTACCCATTTCATCGAGAGAGGGCACTAGTTTATTTCCCACGAAAAATCACAATTTTCGGATGTGTTTGGCAGATCAAACCATTAGGCTCATCGCGAAATATTTATTTTTTAAAATTGAATTGTATAAAATATTGGTAGCTATAATATCTATAATATAATCATAGCAAATGAATATAATGTATATAATAATGTTTATAAACAATAGACAGACGTTGATGATGATGCTGATGATGATTACCATTTGGTTTATTCTGTGATTTAATTAATAAAATTATTTTATTGCTATAATAGTTTCATGGAATAGTGAAATTAATTAGAAGAAATGTTAGTATCATTAAAGAAATGAGCGGTTATTTTCCATGCTAATGAAAAGATTAATTTTTGTTATGGGTGTATGTCTTGCCCCACTCCGCATCATAACAATTTTTCCTTCACCAATCCCTCTATTTATCCCATAATATATCCTCCCCACTATTATTTATTTTGCAGCCAATCAGCACCCACGCAAGGTGCAATAGGGAATTGAGTGGCAACTTGGCAACTGCGCAATCATTTTATGACTTTTTCAATAGTCGAGGGAGGATTTAATAATTTTTTCCCGTGTTCAGAATTCTTCACAATCTAATATTTCCTTAACACTTTCTACGACATTTTTTACACCAAAAAATTACTGGATGGGGATTTTTTGGCGGGTTCTTACAAAATCTATTTTTTACCGGCTATAATATATATGAGCTATGATCTACCCGATCTGCCGAATTTTTCGGCCATTCGATATCACTGCGCCATAAGCGAGAATATTTTCTTGTAGATTCAAAACATTTGATATTTTTTTTGTTCAAGGAGTTTGTTCCTGCATTATTATTGCATTCAATTATTTCAACATAGAAAAGTCAATTATTTGATATGAATTCACCGTTTTCGAGGCTTCGACAGTTTCATCATTTTTTCAGAGAAGTGTTAAGTCGTCAATGCTGTCAACAGCATAAAATGAAAACAGATGATCACCGGAAATGACAGGTCGTTGGCACAAATGATTTTTAGTTCAATATTCTTCCGCCTGGCGCTGGTCTTTTTCCGGTCCAGTCTTTTCCTAAGTTGCACGATTATCGGGCAAGATGGTACGTATTTGTAATCCACCAAATATATTGGAATCTTCAGTTATAAACAATAGTGCTATACTTATTTAAGTGCTGAATTTATCGTAGAATGTTACTCTGTGAAAAGTGGTGACGTCTGTGACAGAAAAAATCGGTTCAAAAAATGTTTTTAATTGGGGCTATTCAGGGGTGGGGGAGACAAGCATGGATTTTGGCCGCTGTTGATGACAGCGGTGGTGATTGTTGTTCTTAATTAATAATTTTCAGAGGATGTTATCGGGGGGGAAGAATCGGTGGACATTGGGCGATAAGGGGAAAACTGGAGTGGTTGTGTTAAGGGGTTGATTTTGGGGAACTAAATGTTTATGTATGATAACCTCAAAAATTATGTTCTTTTCAGACTGAAGGCACAGCTACCATCAGAACTAGAAAGTTCATGACCAACCGGCTCCTATGCCGTAAACAAATGGTGAGTTTTTGTATCTACGAAATCAAATAGTAATTATTTATCTTGACAAAGTGTTTCGAGAGATTTGAGAGACGTTTCTTTTTATCGTGAGATTTACTTTGTTACTTCCTCATTAACGCACTCATTGCAGAGATATTTGTCTGATAATGTGGCATTATTTTCCATTTTTAGAATTAAATAAAAGTAATGTATGGTTTTTATATCATGACTAGTTGGGTGTACTGAAGACTAACAGTCTTCATGCAATTGAATCTAGACAGTTAGATGTTGATTAAAAAAAAAAGATTCTTGAATGGATTTTATTTAAACGGAATTACTATTTTTCGAACGGTTGTATGCCAATTTCGATACGCTATCAACAACTTTTGATCAAATCGATGGAATTGAAAAATTGAAATAATTACATCGAATGCTAAAGTAATTGGCAATCAATGTAAATTGTAGAGGGTTACATAATGGTCAAATTAAATCGTACACAAATGATGCCATTTCAAAGAACCAACATTGTTCTTTGAAATGAGATAAAACATGAAAAGCACATTTTCATGTTGAATAGAATTTCTCGAGAAATGATGGGAACCTCATAACTCGTGTATTTTTGTGAAGTTTATTTAATGAGTTTTTGAATGAGTTTAGAGTGTATTATATTAAAAACCGAAGAAAAAAGGAGCGTTTAGGAAATTCACTTCTAAATTCTGTATTCTGTATTCTGTATTCTAAGCATTCGTTATTTATTTTTATTTCAGGTTGTGGATGTAGTTCACCCCGGCCAGCCGTCAGTTCGCAAAACCGACATTCGCGAGAAGCTCGCTAAAATCTACAAAGTCACCCCAGATGTTGTTTTTGTATTTGGATTCCGTACAAACTTCGGTGGTGGCAAATCAAC
>NW_011887771.1:11726-14215 GCF_000806365.1 Fopius arisanus | reverse complement strand
AACATTCTTGTCCTTCCACTCATTTTCATCACTTCACTGCACTTTATATTAAGGATATTTAGCTTTCCATCTCTATTTAGCTTGAAACCAAAATTACCAATTGGCTGTTCTTGTTTAAAAAACATATTCTACCGCTTTGTATATACTTGCATATCTCGTTGCAATAATCACAAGTCGATTAATTAATTCTTCAACGCCTTTTTTACTGCAAAGAGATCAATCATATTCAGGTGGAGGAAAAAAATTTAATCTGAAATTAATTAAAAAACTTTCGGCATTTTTAGAAAATTGATAAAGGGATGATTATATAGTGCATGTTACATTGTAGTTCATGTTTTTTATTTCCGTTCTAGGGGAAGAAGTAAAAAGAAAAAATGGAATAAGTATCATCGAGCTTCGATGGAGGATGGTCTCATTTTAATTTGTTATTCGTCAGCATGTCAACGTCTTACATAAACTGGGATATCATTTGCTCTATTTCCTTGGATAATTTTGTTCAATTGTTGATTTTTATTGGGTTAACGTAATTTTATGGTTTAAGGTTTCTTTTTTCGTATCTATAAAACGCTTTTTTCGTCATTGTCGCATGAAAAATTTTCACTCGAATGGTCATTTCATCCATTGGTGTAGGAAAAAAATTTCATTTATGGTTAAATATTTGAAATATGGCTTTGCATGAGGGAAAAATAGGTGTTGGGATTTACAATTCGGCTTCAAACTCCTCCTGAAGAATCTATACATGTTATATTTCTTAAAAATTTTCAATCAAAATTACTGACTCCGAAAAATTTAATTCTATTCCAGTAAAAAAAATCAAGGAAGACGTGGAGCGAAAAATTTGTACAACATCGGCGTAAAAATTATTGTAATGTATTGTTTTTTCATCGAACGGTATTTATAATAAATTTTTCGCAATTCAACATATTTAATTATTTCAATGAATTTATTTATTTGCGTAAGTCTATCGAATATTTTTAATCAACGAATTCGAATCTTTTGGTCGAATATTTTCAGTGAATACTAGATCAGTCATCGACCGATTCAGTGGATAAATTCGGAAAAAAATCAGTTTCGAACTGTTGCAATTTATGCTCGAGGTCAGGAGGCCATAAATATTTCGGAACTAAAGGGGAATAGTGATATTGTAAGGGATACCTTTTTGCACTTTTCATTTTTCTCTATAAAAAAATCTACAAAAATATGAATATCTTTTGTAAATTCTGAGATATTACCTAAAAATTAGCCTCTTAAAAATACAGTTTACCCAATTTATCATTTTACTATAGAAATTTGTCTTTTTGAATTACCGTATATAGAAAATTCTCGTATTTTTAGGAGTAATACGTTGAATTTTTAGAAAGGAAAAATCTTTCCCATCAGTTGAATTATTTTTTTCCATCTAAAATAAGAGTGGCTATTGATAAAAAAGGCAATCAGTGGAGGTGACGATGTCAGGATTAATTTGGTAAAATAACTTCAGCAGATTGTTCAACGACTTCATTAGCCCCAGAGTCTGGGCTTTCAGTAGTTTCAGAAATTTCCTCTTCGACAGGGCTAGGCTCGGTTGGGATTATTGTGTTTGAAGGATATGGAATGTTAGCTTTGTCCATATCGAGCTCTATCCAGGTATCACCAATCGTGGATTCTGCAGGACTTCTAGGACGTACTAGGGTCCAGAAAGAAGACATGACGTCGTCTGAGTCTTTTCGTATTAGATACCAGTGGCCTAACCGAAAACCCCAATCTTTTTCAGGATTGAATGCAACATTTGCTGGAATTGGAATAAAAATATGAACAGCAAAGTAATTGATCTCACTGTTTTCCGATTATCAATTGGCAATTAGAAGAAACGGGAATTTCAAGAGTTCATTACGCATATCTATGATCAGTTTCTCGATGAACTTCTGCCAATCATAATTGTCCCTCGTCGTACCTATGATACCCCTGAGATCTGGGAGTGCTGAAGGGTTATCGAATATACGTGTTTTCATGTCTCTCAGCCAGTCTAAGATACTTTCTGCAAATTGGGACTGTCCCCCGAAATGCATTCCGTTACCTTCAAACGTAAATGCAAATAAATATAAAAGATTTGAAAAATCGAAAAAAAACAAAATAAATTTTTACACATTTCTGTTACCCAAATTCACTTCGAACTATTGGAAATTATGAAGTGTTTGGTATATGGTATACGCAGGCATGTGCAAAAAAATGTGATCAATAAATGAAATTTATAACAATATATTATATATCGTCTTCATGTATTCTTTCCTATTCTATACTGAAAGTACATACCATTATATTCAGTTGAATTAATAAAATGGAATCTTTTTGAAATTCAATTTTAAATAATTAAAAAATAGATATATGTATAAAAAAATGTATGGATACATATTTTTTACATGTATTATAATTATCTTTTAACATTATTTTCATAAACTGAGCTATGAGGTGAGAAACTCTGACACTTCTCATTAAATCTAGATTTTTTT
>NW_011887771.1:9232-11265 GCF_000806365.1 Fopius arisanus | reverse complement strand
AATTCATAGATGAGTGGAGTAAAATAGACTCGAAACATCCATTCATAAATATCCAACAAAAATTATTTTCAATTTAAATTTTTTCAAAACATTCTAGGATCAAATCTACAATTGTCTGGGTGCAAAGTGACATATAGAGTGATCTACAAAGTTTTTTTGCATTATTTACGTTTTTTTATTTGTTGAGAATTGCGCTGGACAGTCTATCAATGGACTAATTATCAAATACTTAGTTTATGAACTTATGCTTGTTTAAATACTGTCTATATTACCCCATCATCTCCTATACTACAGCAAAATAAAAAGTAAAGAATAAGTTGAAATCCTCATTACCTTCATAATATGAAAAAATAAATTATTATATTAGTTTTATCACAATTTTTTGTCTTGTCAACGTCAACATGAAGTCGCAACAATAAATTTCCTCCAATTCGATTAGTTATTAAAAATTGGTATGGATAATGCCGCACGCGCATCTCTCTCTCTTTTTTATTTGAAAATTTCCCGCCCGGAGATGAGTCCCCCGGAATCTGCCTTGCCTGCCTTGTGATGTATTAGTATCGTATCGATCAATGTGAAGGAAACCACTTTGTTGTAATACACATCTTACCACCTTTAGACCGTTTTTCTCACAAAGTTATTGTAAAATTAACCCTGTCATCGGTATAAATCTAACAGTACCCTCATAACGTGATTACTTTGCACATCGGTAGAGAACAAATACATCACAGCTACCGACCATGTGTACTCTGTGTACTTCATCTGGCATTATGAAAAAAGTAATAATAATAAACGAATTTGTTTGACATCAAATAGTGTGCTTTGTTTGTTTGCACTATATCAACCATAATGATGTAAAAGTACAAAATTACTAGCGATAACCAATTATTAAAAGTGAATAACTAGTCACTTGTGGACTCCACTGGTAAGTAAATAATTAATTGGATAAACATAACAAAAGACATCTTTCATTGCCCTTGAAACAAGTACATAACTTTGTCAAAATAAATTCAAACTCAACAAGCTGAATTATGATATTTCCTTGATTTTTGATTGAGACAAATGTATAATTGATAAAATCGCAAAATGATGTCTGTTGAATTCTTGATACAGCTGTAAAAACTATTGGAAAATGCTGTCAGACCGAGTTCCAGGGCATCGTCAGCTGCTCTTCTACTCTTCATTCACCTGCATCTATTTTCCTTGCATTCTGATTCTCTTGAAATTAAATGAGAACCTCTACAATGTAGGAAAATACAATTTCATCCCCATTCTGCTGATTCTGCTGTTCGCGGAAGGTATAAAATGGGGATTCTCTATCCTTTCCAAGGAACAGAACCACTTTGGAAAATTGGAGACACGCTTACCTCGCTCGAAGAAACCCTGGACCAAGGGCATGAGAGAGATAATCAAGTTCCTGACCCTCCTGTTAATGTTGGCCTCCATCTACTACGTCTTGATAATTCTCTTCGGTGCACCATTGTCGACCCACAGGGAGGAGACCTCAATGCTTGCCATCACCCTTACTACATTAACCTTCGTCACCCCTAGCCTCCACGTGGGTGTAGACGCTACCTTGGGGATTCTCTCTCGTCTCCAGTTCTCCAATAGTAATATTATTGCAGAGGCCATGAGTTTGAACATTAAGGCTACACTTTTAGGAACATGGCTGGGGGCTATCGTAATTCCTCTGGACTGGGACAGACCCTGGCAGGTCTGGCCCATTCCTTGCGTCATTGGGGCACTCGTTGGCTACATGATTGCCCACTTCATCACCCTCATCAAGATGTTGCCCATTGGGGGTGTTTTGAGGTTGAATAAGAAATTCCATAGATAGTGAATCTAGAAGTTGAACATTTTTTGATTCACCATCTAGGAGTTTTTACACATTTTTGAGACAATCGATTATCAATCGTACCTTTGTTGGGAGTTGAGTTGTTTGCAGTCATCGTCCATTAAATTCAATATTAACGCCGATCTATTTTGATCATTGAATTTTTTATGGTTAATAAAATAGTTAATTACTGAAATTG
>NW_011887771.1:4994-7017 GCF_000806365.1 Fopius arisanus | reverse complement strand
AATAATAATAATAATAATAATAATAATATCCGTTAGATGACGAGAATAGCGCGAAAAAGATTTCAGAACAAGATGTAAGAAAAAATGTTCTCATGTGAGGGGAAAAGCGAATGGTGAACGAAGCTGAAATACGATTTAAGTAACTTAATGAATTTGCCAAGGAAAAAATGACCTTCAAAGAAAATCATACATTTTTTTCAGTTTTTGTCTAAAATAAATTAATGACTTATTATTATATATAATTAATCAATTGGTAGCATTTGAAGAGATAGAGATCTGTAAATCGGTGTCCGCGAATAATGTCTGGATGCATGATAAGTTCTGAAAATTGGATCACAATTCGGCGGTCAGGAATTGCGATAGGGTCTGGTGCATTACCCCACATGTTGTCACTGATGTTTCAATTGGAATTTATGAGATGTGATGCACCTGCATGTGGTTTTGGATTTCAACAGTTGCCGGCACTTGTATGTACCGGCAAATGCTGGGAGTCTAAGTACCACTAGTGTCCTTGAACTTATTATTCAACACAACACGAGACCTCTTGCTCCGTTCTAATCTCGAAAAATCGACGAATAAAAGGTTTATTCCATTGATAAATTGGCAAACGGTCCTATCCTATCTGAATTAAAATCCGTTGAAGAAACCACGCAATGGCAACTGCAGGTCAAGTGAGTAGTACTTCCTAAGATTTTCTAACCAAAGTTATGCCTTTGACATGCTATAACAATTGCCATAACTCAATTTTTAATTATTCAATAACGTAAAACAGTTATTATGAAAAACCATTATTGAAGCACAGTTCATTAAAATTTGAAGTTCGTTCGGTGATGAACATTATTAACAATTTTTTTTTCAGTTTTTCCTTTTTTTACTTTCAAGGAATCCCACTGATAATCTATCAATTCACTAATTGCTAAATATTTAATTTATCTCCCTATATTTGTTTAAGGCACAGATTAACTAATTATTGAATATAATTGTTGGTCTGAGTTTTATGTGGTTAGAATAAAATATTGATAAATTTGGGGTTCAAATTGTCTTGCCGGATCCACTGCAATGGTTATGACATTACTAATTGATTAATATATGCATTAATGTCTTTTTCATACTTTTTGATTAATTTCGCCTACTATTCATCAAATAGATAATTAAATGCCGTGCAGCAGTGGCATGGAAGGAGAAGCAGCCTCTCTCGATTGAGGAGATTGAAGTGTCTCCACCAAAAGCCAACGAAGTTCGTATCAAAGTAGTGGCAGTGGCTTTATGTCATACTGATGCTTACACCCTCGGTGGGCTCGATCCGGAAGGGGTTTTCCCTAGCATCCTGGGGCACGAGGGCAGTGGAATCGTCGAGAGTGTTGGGCCAGGCGTGTCAGAGTTTCAACCAGGAGACCACGTTATCCCCCTCTATACTCCTCAGTGCAGAGAGTGCAAATTTTGCAAATCACCGAAGACCAATCTGTGTCAGAAGATTCGAATCACCCAGGGAAAAGGGTTGATGCCCGATGGCACAACGAGATTCACCTGCAAGGGGAAACCCATCTTCCATTTCATGGGGTGCTCTGTTTTCTCAGAGTATACTGTTATTGCTGATATTTCTCTTGCGAAGGTATGATAGAGTTGATAAGCATGCAAATCTAGGGATAATATCTAAATACAAACAAATATTCAAATACATTTTTTCAATAATTGACTCAAAATTTCACTTACTTTTGGTGATTTCTTGATGACTATCTAAATATTGCCAATTGGTAAGAACCATTGTTTAAACTTAATTAGAATTTACAACATTCAACAATGGAAATGCACTGTTGTTGAAATTTCTCTCCTTTGCTGACGATGATTGTGGGATACCTGTGCATAAAACAATCTTGGAATCACTTCTTACGAATTTTCATAAGGTCGATGTCAAAGCTCCCCTAGAGAAGATCTGCCTCCTTGGATGTGGAGTTCCAACGGGTTATGGGGCAGCTCTGAACACCGCCAAAGTCGATCCAGGAAGCACTTGTGCCATCTGGGG
>NW_011887771.1:0-2459 GCF_000806365.1 Fopius arisanus | reverse complement strand
TCCCCCAATTCTTTAAATAAAATCCATAAAAACCTTTGTTATCCTCGCAAATACATATGCATTTAATTCTCATGTACAAATTCATCGAATATGTGGTCGACAATAGCAAAGAGGAAATAAAAATTATAAATAAAATGTTTAATATTAATTTTTTTATCGACATTAGACTGATTAGACTTAATAACATACATGTTAGCTTTATAAATGAAATCCCGTGAAATGATGGCTGATGCATTATGTCTGGATTTTTTTGAGGTGCAAGATGATTCCATTAGCAGCGGTTGTGAACGTGGATCGTGGATCTAAATAACATTTGTTCTTTGGACTCTGATAAATTTCGTAGTCTTTCAGGAACAGAGATAGCACCATTTTTGCGTGTAACATTCCCAGTTTCAGCCCTGAGAATTTCGATCAATGAAAATCGATAAATAATGGCTACATTTATTCATTCATTTGATTTTTTTGAGTGAAAGTGATGAAAAATGAGTCAAAAAGTATTATGAATGCCCAGATTATTATATTATTTGGGCATTTAGAAGAGTGTCTTACCAATGCACATCCTCGGTCCAAGACCGAATGGTAGATAAGCATCAGAAATTTGCTCGCCTTTTCGAAAACGTTCGGGATTATACATTTCTGGATCTTCAAAAAATCTGGGGTCTTTCTGGAGTCCATACAATGATATATAAATGGGCGTTCCACTTTCTAGAATAATGTCACTTCCTGGTACCTGCAAAAAATTGATGCATTTTCATATTCGTAGTTTCTACCTTCAATTTGTATTTGAATGGCAGCATTGTTTATTGTACGCCACGCGAAACCATTCTAAAAGATCTTTCCAAATAATAAGAAAAGGTAAATGTCTAGTTCAGGTTCACCAAACCATTCTGGGTGTTTTATATTTGATTGGATGGGTCTCCGTCACCTGATTAAGGATCTGGTCACCTTAAATTCTTTGAAATAAATTCTCGTCCTGTACAACAAAACCGACACTAAGACCGGCAATTATCAGAGAAAATATTCTGCGATTAACCTTATTCAGCTTGAGATATTTTTAAATTCAAGTGATTTTACACGTGTTTAAATAGAGTTTAACCGATTCAAATTTTTGAAATATCGACGGCTCGACAGTTTTCGAAATAAAAAAAAAACATGGAATATGCATCATGGGAGGGAATACAGAAAAAAAATCAAATCGATTGACCATTTGACTTACGCGATGTAATTATCGAAAATCCATAAATTTATATAATTGAAAATAGTTAATATGGAAAATATATAGCCATGCTTCAGCTATCCATGCACAATGCAATTAATCAAGTCCGACTATATACCGTGAAAAGAGTGTGTTCTAAACTGGTTCGTTTCACAGCGGATAAACTTTTTGCAGAGACTATCGCGATACACAACGTTAAGGCTCGGGTGGATTATCTAGAAAAGATAATTTACTTCGAAATTCGGATTCCTAATTACTTTGGCAATTAATCGTTTTTTTTTCAATAATTGTTAGCTAGCGTTCTAGCGGTTGTTAACAACTAGGCCGCTAGCTGACAATTATCGGAAAAAACGATTAATTGACGGAGTAATTAGAAGTCCCAATTTTTAAGTAAATTATCTTTTCAGACAATCCATCCGGGCCTTAAGGACCGGTAATTTACTCCAAAATTGGGATTTCTAATTACTTTGGCAATTAATCGTTTTTTTCAATAATTGTTAGCTAGCGTTCTAGCGGTTATCAACGACTAGAACGCTAGCTAACAATTATCGAAAAAAACAATTAATTGGCGGAGTAATTAGGAATCCCAATTTTGGAGTAAAATATCTTTCCGAGATACTCCATCCGGGCCTTAATCAATGAATTTCTTTTCATCATTTCTTGTTCTCTCAATCCTCCGAAATCGATCCCACCTCGTCTGACTGTAGGACTGGTAATTGTAATCCTTACTCTATATTCATCCTTCGATATCCTATCAAGGGTAGACACTGAAGGATGCAATCGCAAAGTTTCTGCTATACATTGATCCAAATATTTCATATCGTCCATAGCTTCATAGCTCCAACCGTGCTCAGAAATAGCCCTCAGAATATCGCTCCTTGCCTGTTTCTGGCATTGCTCATGCTTCGCTAATTCCATTAACGCGAATGATGCTGTCGTCGAACTGGTCTCCAAACCCGACAGGAACATTCCTGACTGATGCATAAGATTATCACCCTGAAATTCTAATCCAAGAGGGAAATTAGTCAACTTTTTAACAATGTTAGAGTATAATACATTTCGATACAATTGCGGGAAAATTTTTTTGAGCTTGTGGGAGGTTTACATCAGGAGCCCACAGTGAATAATATTTGATGCCTATTGTTCTTCCTCCTCTCAAGGACCAACATGTTAAATCATCTTTCTCTTCGTTGTTATTCTTTTATCTTGTGTTTTACTCTACACACGTGTCACATTTCTATTT
>NW_011887770.1:1245357-1285234 GCF_000806365.1 Fopius arisanus | reverse complement strand
TTTTTTTTCTTGAACTCCGATTCTGCACGATTTTGCCCCCCTGCTTCAGGGCTAAAGTAAGAGGGTACAAAAAAAAAGTGCACAGGGTACATTCAAGTACTCAATGAGTACAATCCAAACCAACAAAAAAAAGTTAGATTTTTCAAACTTCGATGCCAACTTCACATAGCTCGTTTATCTCCCCCCATGAGACTTGAAATTGATTATCCGAGTTCAATAAATAATATGCAACCAAACGGCTCGACAATTCTATTTTTTTTCATTGTCCATTGCACGAGTTTAAATGAAGATTTTGATATTTAAAAGAGGAATCCAAAATTCAAGAAGAAAAAATATTATTCCATCCGGATAAGGCTGAAACGTTGGCTTTCATTTTTCCCATCTACGGATATACCTTTCTACGCTCGTTTGTTTAAACAAAAAAAAAGACAATTGTATGAAAAATGAAACAACGAAGGGATTGCGTGCAAAGGGGCTCAACTCCTCCCCCAGATAAGTCTCGACTGATCAAGATTCGTTACTCCACTCTATATTTGGACGAGTACACGACAATGGATACATTCGCCATTTTTATTCTCAATAGGCATGTAAATGCGCACATAAACACGTAAATGGACATGGAGAGATGCCGATTAAGGCTAATCGAGGACAATTGTTCGAGCTCGAAGAGGGGATAGATAAGACGTGTTTCACATATTTGGAAATAATGAGAGAAACCTCTCATTTCCTGTCATCTAATTTTCATATTATTCAACAGTGATACGATAAAACTCGATAACTGGACTAGTACCCTTATAGCTCCGAATTATTTATAATAATAATAAAATGATTATTCCAGTAGGGAAGAGACGAAAGGTGAAAAGCCAAACGATAACAATAAACATCCCGATGAATATCTCTAGAACTAATAGAGATAGTAAAATTCTTCGAAGACATTTTCTGCAGATCTCATTCCCCTCTACCAATTAACTCTCGACCTAAATTTCGCTATCCCCCGTAGATTTCGAGATATCTCGCAATAACTCGACAGCAACGTGAATTTATGGACTTCAATTGTGAAACGAACGATTTCCTGTGAGAAAATTGAGACGTTTGATCGAGATTCGAGTCTAATTATGCAATTGATATGATTGATTGGGCGAATTTAGTAATTGTTTTCAGGTAAACAAATATATTTATGTGTGGAATTTTTCAGTGATAAATCGATGGAGCGATTATGTTTCCAGACAAAATGTCTTGGGGCAAATCCCTTGGGCTCTACGCCAATGTAAGTGCCTAGTACGGAGACTCAGGGGAGATAGGGGAAATAGGGGAAAACTAGGGTGGGGTGACCTTAGTTAGGGGTGGAACAGTAGGGGATGCTTTGGGGAGAGATTTAGTACCAACTTCATCTCTCTCTCTACCCTCGATGGGTTACACGCTCGGAGGGTGTCTCCTGGAGCTTGAAATATATATTTACTGATAAAGCAATAGAAAATGTTGGAACGTTGAGAAAAAAAAAATTGTGGATGAGGGCATCTGGAGAAACTTCAAAGGCCACTTGTGGGCGGAGAAGGAAAAGTCAAGTAAACTCGAGAACGTGAGGGCTTTTACGGAATGAGAGGGCCATATGCCAGTTTTGATTTTTCCCCATTATTTTTTTAAATTATTTTCACCCAAAAAAATCCACGAACTACCCGGAGGATCAATCATACCGATTGCATGAGCTGACGTAAATCGTTTGAGACGTCAAATCCATTTCTAAATTATCCACGCTACCCTGAATTAATTGAATAATTATTCCCATTACTTAATTTAAAACCCCAAATATTAACCCCCACATGATCACAAACCCGAGATAATGTAAGCGAATGGGAATTTCTGTTTGTCCAATGTACACAAAATCCCAGAATCCACAATGAGGGGTTGAAATTTGTTTGCCGAGATCAGCAACACAAGCTGGAAAATTCTATGGAATAGAATGATAAAACTACAAGATGAAAAATTTTTATTGAAAAATTGCCACTGGCGAGAAAAAGTTGAAATTCACCGACAAATTGACAAAAAATTTTCCACGAGAAGAAATTCCTCAAAAATCACTCGATTGACGAAAAAATAAAAATTCCCTTGGGACAAACAAATGGAAATTCTCCCAACAATATTAGTACAGAAACGGGGATTATAAAAACAAAGAAAAATAAAACAGATAGTCTTGTGGGCTTTCTCGAAGAGGGTTCGGACGTGTAAATAAAGTCACGCACGCAAAACAAACAGGAGACTAACACAGATACACCAACGATTTTACGACGTTAAACACAACTTTGTATTTTCACCCGCAGTCTTATAATTCCCCCATGTCTCTTTTATTCTCCATGAGGGGGGTATTTGCCACATAAGTGTCACGTACCGCCGCGTGTAATACATCTATACTTATCGGTTTTGTCTAGAATCTATCGTAAAAAAGGAATAGTTCATACATTTCCTTCAATAAATCGAAAAAACCCAGAGAATTCCTCGGCCAGAATAAATCCAATTTTCTATCATTCTTCAAATAAAATTGATAAATTTTCCGAAGATTAACCCTTTCAAATTAAATGATTAAAAATAATAATAATTACAGAGAATTGATATTCATCCCTGATGAATGGGTAAACGAGGAGTAAGGGCTCTGAATTTTATCCGAAAGAAAAAAATAATGTGGAATTCGAATTGGTACTCGAGATGATCCCAACAATAGCCACAGGTCACGTGTCTTTTGGTTATGGTGAAAGAAAAAAAAAAATCGTGTACTCGTATCCTCATTGAAACCATCGGATATACTTCACCCCAAAACCCACCCAGAATCTCACCGAGGATTAATGACACCCTCGTGAATTCAAACTCCCTCAATTAACATATGAATATACGATTTATGGTCTACATCAGCCTCTCACGTGGAAAATTTTCACCAATTTTTTTCACCATCTCCCTCCACTCTAACAATTTTGAGACTCACTCGAGTTTAAAATTAGCTGTGAAAGCGGTTACAATTTATTCACGGTTCGACGGACATTTTGTATAACCAAAAGTGGAGGGAGAGAAATGGATGAGAACGAGGGGGTAAAATAGTCTTCTGGTCCATTTGATGCCATCGACACCCACTAGATAAACCACATGTCACTTGAAGAATTATTCAACGAAACACGATGGTGGAATCAATCAAATATATCACAACATTATAATTGAATAAAATCGATAATTATTATCACGCATTCACCGATAACGCAGTCTATCTGATTCGACGACCCAATTATACTATCGACATTGCGATAGCCCCAGGTTGCCATACATAATTTATTACGATAATCCTGGGGCGTTTGGAGTAGTAAGCAATTCCCATAAACCATATAACAAATGTATATAGGATCGAACCGGTGCTATTCTAGTGGATTTGGTATTCAAGTATTTTCAAATGATGGGTTTGAATACGTGAGGGGAAACAAGTCAAAAATACTCCCTCTCCATAAATCAATCTCCAATTTTAAACCAAAAAATTCCCCTGAATACTCAATTAAATAATTAATTCATATGTAATCAGAATAAAATTAATCCCAGATTTTATTATTGACGTTTGAAATTGCACTAGCGATGAGTTTGTGAGAAATGAAGAATTTTTTTATGGAGTCCGAGTTAAATAGAGATGCCTCAAGTGAGAATATCAGGAAATACCCCTAGAGAATGTTCGTGGGGTTGAAAAAGTGCTTGAGATTGGTTGAAAGTGGTCGAAGAGAGAGTACAAGCCTCTGAGTACACAGAGGGCTACACCACCAGCAACAGGTGTCCGTCAAACATAAACCGAGCCAACTAGGCACGCGATATTCTTCGGTAATTGATTTGTCGGTGTTGATGAGTACCTAGATGACCCCAGAGGCCGATCTAGATCTCCCCATCCCCCGCTATCTCCCCCCAAAGTCATCGACTCGGTAAAAAAAATATATAAACGAAAATTTTCAATTGAAAAACAATGAAATAAACTCTCGAGCCATCAGTCAGATAATTTGACGGTTGGTGATAGCTGGAGTTTGACGCGGGGGTAATGTATCTCCGCGTGTTCTCCCTTATTTCGTTATTTTTTTTTTGTCTTTTTTTTTGTAAACTGGTGTTTGTGCACTACGAGAAATTCCTCGAGGCCACGAATTAGTGTGAAACGAGCCAAGGGGTTTCTCTACATTCGGGTGGAGTTTCGAGGGGCTACGGTCTGGTGACCACAGCACGCGACACCATATGGTGTATCCCCCCCAGTATTACCGCTATTCTACGCACTCCAAGTTTATCCTTTTCTTTACATTTCTTCAGTCAATCCTACCTGGATAAATTTTTATCCACAATAGACTTGAAAACAGAAATTTTTTGCTACCAACTTCGATGGTATAAAACCGAATTCGGAAGATTCGACTACATGACGAGAGAATACGAGAAGAATTCATTTTCGGATTTATTTGACCTGGAATTCAATTCCTCAGCCGGACGAAAAAATAAATTATTTCGTAAGAATCTCTAAAAATGATTTCCTCTACTCGTTCGTAAATAATTCCTAATTATCAATTGCGGAATTAGTCCTAATTTTTTTTCCCATCGATCTCTCAAAATGAAACCTAATGTCCTCCACATTGATGAAAAAAAAAAATGCTCACACTCATGGGAAAGTTTCACTCGACTTCCTCCATCCGTTAAACCGATTAAACTCCCCCTATCTAATCCCCGAAATAACTGTCAAATAGTTTGATTCACTCACCCAATGCTGCGTCGTCACCACTTCGCTCTCCGTTCCCTCCAAATTCTGCAAAAAAAAAATCACCGAGAAAAAGTCTCATTACTTCAATTATCGTAAACCACTCGATGATCGTCATCGAGGTATGATTAACGCGAACACGTGTCCATAAAAACACGAAATACGACTCTAATCAATCTGTGTGATATCGATTTCTCGCCAGTTAACGGGATTAAAAGAAAGGAAAGAAAAAAAAAACATGGAATAAAAACAGAGTGAAAATTATCTGAGATTAAACTCGTCTGTTAGCGTCAAATCGTTAAACGTTGACTCATGTTCTCACAACTTTACAATTCTCGTGTTATACTCACGTCTTTCTTTCTCCTGACAGCAGCGGCGCCTGCAATTATACAAATTTCATACATTTTTTTAATGACAGGAATTATTGCTGACCGTTTAGACTACGAGAATCTCAACACACGGTAGAAAATATTTAACGTCAATAAGAATTATTTAATGAAGAAACAGAAATGTATTTCTTATCTCTACTATAAATACATGAAGTGAGATAAATGTGAATGTCAATTCACCGGAATTACTCGTTTATCTCGAAAACTATCGATCTGAGGTGAAAATGGTAGAGGACTGTCCCGAAGCTCATTGAATTTACAATAAAAAATGTCTCTTCATGTTTCTTGATAAAATTGATAATTTTCAAGATCAATCGATATTTAGCAGAACTGCAAAATTCAACTTTTTCATCTTTACCATTTTGCTACCGATTTATACTTTGTTTTATAATTAATAAAGGAGGAAACTCGTCTGAGATATAAAACCGTAAAAGTATCAATGAGTAAATATTGAATCGATTACTTGAAATTCTTATCTCTACTCTGATACATTACATCCAGTAGCGGTAAAACGGTGCGAGTTGATTTTCAGTGTCGTCATGTTTTCAACGAATATCTCAAAATCGAAGGCTGACATCGAAATTTTCATAATAACCTTCTTTGTAGCTCTGCATAATCGCAACAGAAAAGGTTGATAGAAAAAAATATCTATCTCCATCAGATTCAAAGATATTTGTTGATAAGTGAGTCAAGTCCGAGTTGAGGTGTGAGAAAAATGATTTCTGGGATAAAAATCAGTTTTTTCGTCGTGGGGATAAATCGGGATTGATGGGATCGTCAGGGAACAATTGTTTTACAGTATGTCAAATTTATAATAAATGCAATACTTACCGGCGGATGAATTGGGCAGGCGTGCAGTGTTGCCGGTAGGGGTTGTAGGATTTGATGCTGGGGTTGGAGTTCCAATCGAGGGTGGAACCCCTCTAGTACCAAATGGAAAATACGGCGAGTCAGGGGAATAAGTAGATCCCTCAACTGAATTAACATTACCCCCTCCACTAGCATACGTCTGTAACCGAGAGAAGAGAGAAAAATAATGAGTTTTACTCCGATATAGGGTCAATCATCGGCCCAATAAAACAATTTTTGAATATACCAATGCGGGAGAAAATTTCGAGGTACTTCGTATGTTTTTCCTGACGCGAACGATAAATTATTGGACTTTAAATATCAATCGATAATACGCCACTCTTATCGGTTATGGCGTCTGACGAATTCCGATTAGATATCACCGTTTGATACCCCAAGAAAAATTTCAATTTATGTATTACAATTTGATAATGGAACGAGAAGAATTCAAATAATTTTTGACATTAAAAAATATTGCTAATAAATACCTCACCGTATAATTGCAATACGAAAAAATAATAAAAACAGTAATGCCCGTTATAAAATATACTGGCGAAGAAAAAAAAAAAATTCAATCCCGATATTATCCCGTAGAACCCTCCGACGTAATCCGAAAACTTTGGTACAAGCGATATATTTTCACAGAGTGGCTCTCAATTCTTCCTCCTGGTCCCCTCAACTCCATCACTATTTTCCCCCATTACAAAAAAATACATTCGCAATAAAAATTGCCCTGAATGACGTAATGCACCAAGAAAACGTCATAATAACCAGAAAAAAACATTGAATAACTCGGAAAATGGAGATATCGAGAGAATTAATGACTCGATTGGAGTTGAAAGCCACTGACCGCAAACTTTAATATCACTTACGCCCTCCCGGGGCGATGTATCTATAAGTATATAGAGGTGGAAATACAGATATAGTGGATGTTATGTTGGGTGGAAGTACATGTATAAAACAAAGCGAGTGAACCCCTAACGTAAGAGGGAGGTGGGGTTAACTGGCCCGGATGAAAAGTTATACTGAAGTAAGGATAAAGTCTACGTTATACTGAACGTCTTTGCAAATCCAACTCGAATTATTATCCCACTATTTATTCACCCCCGGAATTATATAAAAAAAAATAAACAAATTCTCAACGCAGCAAAGTACAAGAGAAAATTATTTAATTCCAAGAATATTCACAGAACTTTCATTATTTTTCTATCAATAATTAAAATAATGAATGAGAGGAGCATTGCATATCATTGAATAATAATAATCCTTGTTGTTACTATTAATTCTGGGAATTGCCATTTTTTTTTGCGAGTCATAAGTGAAAAATCGGTAACCGAAAAAAATGTCAAAAAAATCTCTGGGGGAGAATATCTCCGAATGTGAGCGAGATTGAAAAAATTTTGTTATTATCTTTTTTGTACCTGTCAATCCGCTCTACAAAAAAGGTAATAACAAAAATTTCATTATCTCCCTTATATTCGTAAATATCGCCGACCCAATGACCATTACCAGATGAAAAATTCGTAACTTCGTTTTTCAGTAAAGATTTATTTATTAGTAAAAAAAAAATGTAACTACGCACCATTCCATTGTCCATAGTATTGCCATAGGGTGACTGGAAGCCCGGTTTTTCTGCAACAAAAAGAATAGACTGTTACGTATCTCAAACTGAAAAAAAAATTTGAGGAAGCAAAAGAATTTTGCGCCCATAAATCAGAGGGGGGGACGGATAAAAATTCGGAAATTCAGGTTCTGGCACATGAGTTCTCCCTTCTTTTGAAGAATTAATGCCAGCATAAACTGGCGATGCGTCTTTATAAATCAAGTTCTCTAGTTTTTGTTTTTGCTCGGTTGTGCCGCATGGAATACGGTATCAGTATATCGTTGCAGTATCGGGACTTCATACGATATTAATAGGGAGATATCCCTCCTCCCCCTCCCAAGGATACACAAACGTGAATTTATGGTCGCTATGTGATTGCTTATGCTTTTATTTTTTCCCTTCAATATTTAATGACGAGATAAATCTAACGAATGCACGAGGATTTGTGCTCGAGGGCTGTCTACCGATTCCTCTGTCCAGGGAAAAATAATCAGGGGCGTCAGCAGATAAAACCGGATAATTAAATAATTTTCTTCAAAAAAACCTGGTAAAATTGAATTTATCCCAAGTGATGCCAAGAAAAAATATCAGCTGGGGGTCAAAGACCAGACGTTATTCAATACTCAATCCATTATCGACGCAACGATGAACATTGTCTACCGTAACCCAATAACTGAAGAATTTTCGGATGAGATTTTTTGCTGACGACATGCGGTCAGCGACAGTAAAATGAAGAAAGTTAATGAAACATTCTTCTATGTTCATAGACATCTCCGTTACAAGTAGAAGGTATTAAAAAATTTATGGCATTTTGCCGCGCTTTGGCGGTGAAAAAACTAGATTTACATAAAAAAAAAGTACTTCCTGCAAAGAAGATTGACCCCATGCAATGAAATCCCTTCTGAATCGTCAAAATTCGATAAATCTTTCATCTTATATATAATACGACAAACTACTTAATTAATTCACTGGAATAATCAACTTGTTGCCACGAAATTGATTTAATCAGGGAAAATAATTTGTCGAATAAAATGGAATTTATGTCAGTGGAGTATTTCCCACATTGATATTCATTAACACGAGTGACAACCGAATTTTTCCCACAGACTATTGAAAATTGATTTGATCCAATGACGTGTGAATAAATTGAGGGAGGAGTTGTACAAATATATCACATTTTGTGGGGTAAAAGGGGAGTATGTCCTGAGGATGACGTGATCGTACCTCGGCCTGTCCTTTGATGCATGATATTGCCGAGAGTACGTCCACGGTTCGGCGAATGTGTCACGTGCAAAGCCAAAACTGTTAGGATTCATAGTTATCTGAGCAAATGGTAACCCTGTGTTGAACGGTTTTGACTAGGGTGGACATAAATTCGAGGTACGCCCTCATTCAGGTCTTATCAAACTTTTGAGATACAGCTGATGGCACTGGAGATCTGTCCCTTATCATATTCTCAATTCAAATATCACATCAACTCCACCAACCACCAATCATGGATTATTAGTGAATATTCAATTGAATTCAATTGATAAATGAAAAATATATTTATATTATTCGGATTCCTCAAGGCAAGAGGATCACAGGTGAGTTTTCAAAGGCGGTTTACCTTCGGATTTAAATCGCCTCACCTGCCCAACAAATACCAGTACTTTCCAATGCATCGTACATGTTTTTTGAGAGTTGTCGCGATAAATCATTGAGTTAAATTTTAATCGAGGGTATATTCATTTCTCTGAGTATCTCTCGAGATACCGATGTATATTTACTTTTCAATATTTTCAACTTGTATACAAAAAGAAAAAAAAAAATCGTGACTGCTCCGTTATTTTTTCCGTGACACTCTGGCCTCAAATTTTCATATTTCATTATATTTTTTATTATTACATTGAGAAAATATGAATTATTTAGAAAACGTGTATTTTGAGGGGAAGAAATTTAGCAAAATAGCCGGATATTCTTAACAGATAACCCTCGAAAAATAAGAGAAACCCCAGGGCGAAAGAGGAAATTCAACCCCAATGGAGTGACGAGGGGTTATAGACAGAATAGAAACTCCAGAGAGAATATTTCCAAGGGCTCAGGTAGCCATTGGTGCTCAACCAACCCTGAATCCAACTCATTTGATTTTACAATGGTCCAACTGAGGATGAGGGGGAGGAGGAATAAGGGACGAGTAGCCAAAACCGGACCCTTTTATAATCGAGGATGAACGACCCCGGTCAAAAAATTTGTAAGGAGCAGCTTGCATTTTTATGGGATATATACACCACCAGAAATACTTGTATCCGGCCATTTCGATTGATCGATAAAAAAAAAAAAACGGAAAAGAAATGGGTGGAGGTAGACTACGTCAATATGAAGTCTAGGGAGATTTCTTTTAGATAGTCGAGAGGTTTTTTTTTGGGCGGAAGAGGGGCTGGAAATAAGTGTAAGAAGAGATTAGAGGGGTCTCTCAGAAAACACTGGCTGTGAAAATTGTTTGTTGCTCCGGGAAAAATAAATATTTCACGAAGAATTGGAGAATTTTAATAATCCAATTATCTAATTACTCTGGAATGGTCGAAACCTTTAAAAATCAAACAACTCCTTTCGAATTCAGTAGCAGTCAGAAATAACATCCCTGACAGTTCTATTAAATATCGATTTTCGGATAAAGTATTGATTTGAGGTAGAAATGTGAAGAGACCTTTTTTGTCTGAAATTTAATTGGCTATAAAAAATTCTCCATACGTTTCCATCTCAAATCAATAATTTTCGGGATAAATCGTTAATAACAAAAATCAGTGAATCGTCGCTGTTACATTTTATCACTTCTCTCTAACTTCAGTTTCCGAATGAAATAAAGATAAAATATTATCGAAATGTTGCCAGCACCCAAGTATTATTGTGAAATGAAAAATCCCCCAGGAATAATCGAGGACAAACAAGTGTAATTAAGAAGTAAAAAAAAAACTGAATATTGCCAACTTTCGATTTAACCGTGATGTTGCCATTTTTGGGTCTCGTCGATTCACTTCGGGTCCCCCACGGGGTATTGAGGCACCCCGGTACGATGCACTCGGTTAAAAAGAGAAAAAAGAATCGAGGGGAAAAAAAAAGGAGAATATCAAGTAGAAAGGAAGAATGGGAAGGAAAGAAGATCCGGACGTGGTTTTTTCAGTTGTGGAGCCGAAATGCGAAGGTGTATTCAAGGTGGAAGGCCGCCTGCCACGCGACCAGGTACCCATAGTAGTGGTGGGCTACTCCGAACTCTCGAGTTTTCTTAGGAATTTTTACCATTGGAAAATTTGATATATAATGAAATCGGAAAAAATTCAAAAATCAAGAAAAACCAAAAACCCGGGGGCATCCACTTTTTTTTCCGAAATCCAAAAAAAAAAATTATTCCTAAAAAAAAACTTGATTTAATCCCAACGGGAAAGTCATTCCCATCAATTACCTATCAATACTCAATTTTTAAAAACAAATTACCCGTGAATTAAAAAATTAATAAAAATGTATATGTATAAAATATTTTGATTTGTATAATTAAATGAATGAAAACAGGAATATTCCCCTCGACAATGTTCCCAATTAAAACAATAATAATAGAAAAAATAGAGACTGATAAACAATAGGATATAAATAAATTCCGTTATGTTTCGATAAATTCCCATGAGCACCCCGGGCCAGTGCAGACGAAGGACAGAGGGAAAAGAGAAAATAAAGTATAAAAAAAAAGGAAA
Organism: Fopius arisanus; assembly: GCF_000806365.1. Classification (NCBI taxonomy): domain Eukaryota; kingdom Metazoa; phylum Arthropoda; class Insecta; order Hymenoptera; family Braconidae; genus Fopius; species Fopius arisanus. The sequence continues at coordinate 1,273,915 of NW_011887770.1, read as the reverse complement.
GAAAAAAAAAATGATCGTCCGTTGCACCGTTCGGGAGTAAAACGGAATGCGTACGTGTATTTCGTGGTGCCACGCGACCAGAAAGAGGCAGTGGGGATAGGTGGACTTCATGTACACATGAAGTAAGGAGGGGGAAAGCACACATATATGTATTTTTCAAATGTGAAAAAAAAAATAGGGGCGAGGGGGGAAAAGGGGGTGTGAGGGGGATACCGCCGCAGCAGCTGTCGTTTGCCCCCCCTTTACGTTACACTAGAAGGGGCCCACCGGAGGACACTGGCGTAGGGCATGAGGGCCCGGAGTCCCAGACAGTGGCTCTCAAAAATATTCTCCAAATCCCCCCCGATCACCGAAATATTTACCGCCCCGGAGAGGATGTACTATTTTTTTTATTACGATTGGTATCACTCGTAGCTATTTTTCAATTTGATTTTGTTAATTTATTTGGATTATATTGTGGGTTAATAAGGGATTTGGGAAAGGGCACGAATTGAGCCCTGGGATATGTATGGGAATAATAATTTAAATGGCGATTATAATTATTTCTCTGGGTGAGTGGAAAATCATTGGATTGAACTGAAATTCGAGAGCTAATGTGATATGGAAAAATTATTATTGTTCACCGATGTTTATTCATGTGAATTCAATTTTTAATTGAATTTCACTCGACCGGGAGGCAATGGAAAGAATGCCCATGACATTTTTCAGTCCGAATTCGAAATGAAAAAAAATCCCAAGAATACATAATTATTTTGAATATCAAATTATCGAATCACCATTTAATTTCAAAATTAAATAATATCCCCCAGATCGTAAGAAATCCATTCGCCAACTGAAATATTTTCGATAAAATCAATGAAACGAGTGACGCACAGAGATGCGAAATCGATTAGTGATTAATAAAGCGTGCAAGCGAGAAAACAATCAAGGTCGTATTGATAGCATAAAAAGCTGATGAGTACCGAGACTGAGGCCAGAAAAACCCGAGACAAAAAATAAAAAGAGGAGAAAAAAACATTACGTGAGAAATGACAAAGTCAACCCCCGCAGATCAGGGGGGGAAATAAAAATTGGTGATTGATTTTCGGAGGATATTACACAAGGTCCAAATGAAGATGATAATGACAGGGTGGTCGTTGATTTAACAAACGCAAAACGCAAACGCGTGCCATGGCACGTGACCCGCACGTGTCCGTTTCGTTGTCGTCGTCCCCTCCACCTTTTTCCCTCCTCAACTGGACTGTACCTCACTGAGTACCTCATCCTCCCCAAACTGTTTATTCCACGGTGCATTGCCCCCCTCCCCCTCTCTCTCTCTCCCCACCCACCCTTCATTGCAATTTTCATTCACGTGCCATTTCTGATGAAAATCTCACCCTCGACTCCACCTCATCCCAATTATTTCCCCGATGAACTTTAAATCACACTTCTAACTTCAACTTATTCTTCAATTAATTTCTCAGATAGTCAATTAATTTTTCATTTACCGTGCGACAATGGAAACCGGAAATAGTGAAATTTTCTCCGCCTGTTGATTCCGAGAAAACGATTTTTTTCAATTTTTATGGAGTAAAAATAAAAATGAAATAGTAACGCGAATTGCGACCGGAAATTTCATCCGCTGAATGGCACGTTCGGTACCCCTCCCCCCCCCCCCACCCGCCCCCTCGATATTCCGCGAAATAATTCCCGGATCGAGTGAGAAACTCCCGATGAAAGAAAAACCACCTGTTAAATGAGTCGGAAAAAAAAAATGTAAACACCGAAAAAGACCTTCACTGGGGGTTGTTTTACTTGTTCCATATGCGGGCCTTCGAAATCTCGCCAGATGTTGGCTTTCCAATGTGGCAGGTTCGCACAGGTGTCAATTTAACCCTCGGACAGACCCCTGGGTGCAACGAAATTACTCGAAAGAAAAAAAAAAATCGAAAATTCATTATTCCGGAAGTGACAATGGCCCGTCCTGATTTTTCATCATCTAATTGATTCTTATCACTTGGGAATGTCAAATATTTACGTGACTCCTTCGTTATTCCATCACCGTATCAATAATTATATAACTATGATGAATTCACACATGACCATCATTTCTCTAATCAATAAAAATTGATAACGAGCGAAAAACGTATCATCGGATGTACGAGGAACTTCCTCTCATTCCAATTATAATAAACTCTATGAGATTTCGATGAAATATTCTGGAATACATGGAATTATGATTATATACTCGAAGAATTTTTATAACAAAATAAAATGGATTGTAAAACGAGAAAAGTTGATCGATTTGAATGAGCAACTCTACGCCATTGAGATGAGAATACTCGGATATATGGTATACTATATACCATATACCCTATGGGGTGGCAGAGACCCATGAAGAGGCCCAACTCTCCAACGGACCCCGAAAAAAAAATATCCTCAATCCTCTCCCTCAAACCCAGGAAATTCATTCAGAAACATGAATTAATAATAAAATTGTTTACAACGACTGAACGGGAGAAAGAAAAAAAACCCTTTCCCGCTGGTGTATGTAATTAAAGTAATAAGAAGAGCCTGGAGGTTGCAAAAATACGTAATTCTCAAAAGAGGTGAAAGCTACGAGGTCTGAGGGAACAGATGTTCCCCGAGGACGTACTTTTCGTTATTGAAGGGACGTTTGTGTAGGTGGCACCACCAGACCAGGAGATACACCCGGACTATTTCGAAAATTTATTTATCCCATTACGAAAAAATGGGATACAAAGGTATTTTATATAAAAAAATAACCATCCCCAAAATTTGGGATAGATGGATAATGAATTCAGTTCTCCCAATTTCTTTCTCCTTTTTTACGGAAATAAACCAAATTCGAATGAAATTGCCTGTAATTATTTATCGCCTGCCCTCGAAAAAATTCCAACAATTTTAACCACTCGTTTATAATTCTATAGACGTGTGCGAGGCGCGTGTGAGAGGTATCTGGTAGTGGGGATGGAGTTAAAAAGAATTCATGGAGAAAAAAAAAGAGAGGAGAGAAGAGAAAAAGAGAGCTATAGGCAGGTGCATCACGGTGACACTCCCTCGGGTTTATTCCTTGGAAGTGAGAGGGGCCTAAGTCACCAGTGGATGTTGTGTCTGGACCTCGTTTATGGTCCAGGGCTGAAACTTTCAAGCTGAATCGCTAATTTTCATGATCTACCGTCCAAAGTGAAGAGAAAAACTACCTCTCAGTTCCATGAAGCTGGGGGGAGGAAAATTTCCATCTAAATGTCTCAGAAATTTTCTGGAGTTGATGAGAAAATTCTAATTAAGGTCTCCACCGCAAACTGTCAACAATTATCATGATTAGCAATTAATGATTTGGCAACAGCCGTGTGACGAAAGAATTCCAAAGTCTCAGACGAATGCACGATGGGGTTAATTGCACCGATTAATTACACACTTGACACGGAGATTTAAATTGCATCCACAATAGTCTCAAGTGAGTCGAATTGAGAGGAAAATTCATGATTTTATTTCAGATCACCATTAATTTCAATATCTTGAATTATTACTTCATTTCTGGAGATTGTGAATTGAATTCTTCGTTCTGAAATGGTAATTGGGGTTTTGAACCCATGAAATTGATTGGAAATTGTGATTTGAGGGGGAATTCAGAGAAGAATTTAAGATGCAATGATTGGAGTAGCAAATTTACAAGAATCCAGAATCAAAATATTGTCAAATGGTTTGAACCTAGTTTATTTAATAATTATCATCAATTTTGGAGCTTTCCCCAATAAAAATTGTTGTCGAAACCCCAGAGGAATGAGAGACACTGTAGTATTTGGTACGTTGCACTGTAGCATATACCACTGAAAAATTCCCTCATCCCGGCAGGTGTAACACGAAAAAACGTGTCTCCACCTCTCACACTTAACGCTCAATAAAATTCATAATTTATCGTCCCTCACCCCCAAATAATCAACAATTCCCCAAAACTCTGAAACCTCCAAATAACCCCCCAACATCTCCCTCCCCCGCCGACAGCCACAAACCGCCCGAAAAAACCAAAAAATCTCAGTATCCCGGCGCCCCAAAATCGCGACAAAAAACCGAAAATAACAAATTGTGATAAATAAATAAAACAAGGGTAGTAAGCGATTAAAATCGCCGCATGGCAGCACCATGCAGACACATTGACAACCATCAAGAACCAAAACAGAGACCCCCGGGCCCAGACCCAGGACCAGGGGCCCACCCTCGGTAGGTCACCCAGTGGTGCCGCAACCCCTTCACCCCGAAAAAAATCCCAGCCCCCAATTAATAAAAAAAAAACAGCCCCAAAGACAACCCTTGAAAAGTACCCAGAGGCACACGCTACTCCCGACACAACGGCGACAAATCCACCAACACCTCACATAAACCACGAAAAATCGTTGTACATTAAAAAAATCACTTATTCACAAACTCATTGGACTCACTCACCGGGTTGTTTGTTGGCTATTTTATTGAAGCAATTCTGAAAAACCTCGTAGAGATGCATCGGCTCGTCGTCGCTGGCGGCCATGTTTCACCACTGATTGTTTCACACTGGGCCACGACGTGGCGCCACAGAATGGGGCATCCACCGACGAAAGAGACGTCACGCACCCAACTCCTACCTTTTATTCTATTTCTTTCCTTTTTCCCCCTGTTATTATCACTGAACAAGTTTATGTCACCTTTTATCCCACTACACTGCACCGCGTTCCTTGTGAGACTGTGTTGCGGTGCGTCAGAGACTCGCCACTCCCCCCCGCTCACTTTTCGCTGGTGGGGGGGAGAGCGACACGCGCGCCAATAACTCCGCCCGCCAGTTTTCGAAAATATTTCATTCGCACCGGACAAATATCCCCCTATGATCCATTGTACGAAATTGATTGACAAAAAAATTCAAGTGGTAAAACAATTTATTCATTTATTCCATGCATAAACATACAAACGTTCGATAAATTAAATGTAGCGTCATGAGTGAGGGGGGTAATTAATTATTCAGTACGTTAATTAAGTTCTACTGACTGAGTTACAATTTGTTCGAGGTAAAAAAATATCATTGGTGTCTTCGGCCCATGTTGGAGGGCATCAACAGGTCCTCACTGTGATTTTTCATTTTCAAGTCTAATCCATTGGTTTATTGAAATTTCGTGCGATGTGTTAGATAAACGTCTCAGTATTTTTCTTCAAACTTTTAAATACTAAATTAATCGAGTAACGTTAATACCGCTTAGAAAGTACATTTATATTAATTCTCTGATTGATCAATCTTTGATAATTTAATTTTCAACAATAAAATGACAAGACCCGCATTCGATGTTTTTTTCTTGCTTCCAGGCCCTTCAAATCCCCGAAAAATCAGCATTTTGAGGGACTGGATATGAAATATCCTCGTACTGCTGTCTCGCATACTCTGAAAAATCGAATAATGATAATTAATCATTCCTCAAACCTTACCTAGCCAAATAATTCACCTGGAAACGATTTAATTAGCATTTTCTCTTTCATTCTGATACGAACCCATACCAGGCCCCGGAGGAAACATTGCAGCTAGTGTTCCACCTCTGGCCTGTCCAATCCTCAGTAAAGAAATAGTCGTAACTATTCTGACGAGTAGATTTATGATCATAACAGCTCCACTGAATTTTTCAGATGCCCCTACAAGTTGTGGGGATACAGATACGTCTTCTGCAGCATGATCAGTGGATAATAATCATGATTTTCTTTTCATCTTACTAAAGATGCACCTCAATATATTTTTTTTCATTATGAATATTGTTGGGTGATAATTACTCACAGTTTTGAGGAAAGTACATCGACAGGGTGACTACATCGAGAAATATCGAGAGAACGTTGACGCATAGTGCCTGAAATCCAGTTATTAAAATTCCGTCAATAACGAGTTCTCGAGTTTGATTTTTCAATGATTAATTATCAGAATAATTTAATGAGAGAGTTTGATGAAATTTAAATAATCCTCACAAATTGGAGTGGTTCATCCGACTCTATATTGTGCACTGCCCACATTAAACAGACAAAAAACAGAAGATTGTAGAATAATGCGGATTGTGGACACCAGTGTCCCTGCAGACCCCTAAAAAATTCCAGATCAATGAAAAAAAATCGTCAATTCCAATAATCCATTCTACTCACCATGACGTTAAGACTAAATGAATGGCGAATATGACCTGAAATAAACAATACCGTCAGTGATAAGATTGCCAAGGATTATCTAAATGATACAATCCACTCAAAAATAATCTGTAATTTTCCCCGAATACGCCCCCTAAAAAATCCCTGATTATAGCAATGAATTCTGAAATATTCTAGTACAGACTAAACTCGCCCCAGAAATTGATTTAATTTATTTTCCCAGGGAAACCCGTCACCCGAGAGTATCACATATCATCCCCTTGGCTCGTATGATTCATGAGTGAAGCCAGGAACATGAACCACAGACACAAAAAAAAAAACAATAACAAAAAATGATATAAATAATGCATTGACTTAATGAATCACTGCGTAATTGCTAAAATTCAATTAAAACCTCAAGAAAAAAAAATTTCTGTCAAGATTTTCCGAGACGAGATGCTTCCATAATTAATTAAAAATTACTAATGACAGGTTGAGACAAAAAATAGACGCAAAAACCTCTGGTATTTACATTGAAAGAATCGGGAAAGACTGATGTAATTGTAAAAATAAAAATACCTTCAACGGAAAATGCGCAATGGCAGAAATATCCGGCATGATGGACCAGAGAATGGCTCGACACTCCAGCCAACACCTTAGCTGTCAATCTGAATTAATCCCAATTAATCCCGTGAATTATTTTCTCCCGAATCACTCGCGTTTCTTCGCGATAACTGGTAATGGTAATGACGGGTGAGAAAAATTCAGTACCTGAGTGGCGCTGACGAGATCTGAGTTCTTTATGATTCTCAGAGATGGGGACAGAGTAAGTAAAGTCTCTAAAGAGCTCTACAAGTGCTAGGAGAGTAAATAGAACTGTTCACGTGGTCCTAGTTGTTTGAGTCCCATCAAATAAAAAGTGAAATAATTTTTTTGGTCGTTTCACCGATAATTTATCATTTTTTTAGGGGTGGTTATTGATTTTTTAGATTTTTTTTGGAACCACCTGTTGGGTGTAATTGTTCTTTTTTTTGAATTGTTAAAAAAATTTCGGGGATGTTTAGATTGTTGAGGGGGCGGGGGGTGTGGGGGAGATTCAGGACTTCTTCCAGGAGATTTCATGAAGATGCTCCAGTCATTGGAACTTCTCCAGATGTTGAATCTCCAGAGTATCAGGTTAGAGTTCCAAAAGTAATTCGTTGAGTCAGATAAGAAAAATATTGATATTATCGTTTTAACTCGAGAACTATAGATGTCAAGAAAAAATGGTATGAGACTTTTCTCTAGCTGATTAAATTTCCGAGAGAAAAGGTCTTTTCATGTTTTCCCGTAAAACCAGTAGTTTTTGAGGTGATCGTCGATTTTCGACACTTCAAAATTCGACGGTTTTTTCATTTTTCCGAATTTTCTATAAATTCACAGTAGCTTGAATTAATTACAAGTATTAATGGTGGATTGAGCTAGCTGCTGTACCTACTGAGAATTTCCGGAGCAGTACGGTGTTATCTTTTCAATAAATTATACGAAAGAATTTGAATTATCGGCGGTTCGGTGACCCGGAGCGAGTGAGTTGTTTACTCGCTAGTCATTGCGCTGCAAGCCGGCGATTAAACCCTCAGAAGATAAAAAAAAATATAAAACTGAAATCCATCGCCAAAAAATTGAATTAATTCCCGATGTATTTAAGAAAATGATTGATAGCTAAAAGCAAATAATACCCCTAGGAAAATTATTACGAGCTGCAAAAACTGGTGCACGACTTGAAATCGACAGTGGAGAAAATAGTGGAGGGCGGTGAATCCAAAGCAAAAGATCGACACCTGAGCAAAGGAAAATTGCTACCGCGTGATCGTATAAACACTTTATTAGATCCTGAATCGCCCTTCCTCGAGTTTTCACAATTAGCTGGTTACGATATGTACGGGAACGACACGGTGCCAGCCGGTGGAATAATTACAGGCATCGGAAGAGTCGAGGGGTAATTACTCGTGATATTAACGATCCTCTAAATCACATGACTCACGAGTTTTGTCGTTATCCCTTGTTTGTAAAAAAAAAAAACAACTATTTCTGATTTTTACCCTCTGACTAGACAAGAGTGTGTGATTGCTGCTAATGACGCGACAGTTAAAGGCGGCACTTACTATCCAATCACGGTTAAGAAGCATCTGAGGGCACAGGAAATTGCTGATGAGAATAATTTACCTTGTGTTTATCTGGTAGACAGTGGTGGTGCTAATCTACCCCATCAGGCTGATTTGTTTCCGGATAAAAATCACTTCGGGCGAATTTTTTACAATCAAGTAATCAAAGAATCTTATACTCTCTTGAAAAATATTCCTGAACTCTCAGTAAATAATTGTTATAGCTCCTCCAAATTATTTAAATAATTTTCATTGAATTCTGTCTGAATTTTATTCTTGATTCTAATTCAGTTATCCAATGGTGAATTAATTAAGTCTAGGAGAGAGTTAAAATAAAAATTAATTGGAGGAGTTATATGCAGTAAAAATGATTAACTGCCAGAACAATTTCGCTATTCGATTAACCAGATGACTTTTTAATTGGATAATAATGATTCAAGGCGAATATGAGCGCAAAGGGGATACCACAGATAGCAGTAGTTATGGGGAGTTGTACAGCTGGTGGTGCATACGTGCCAGCAATGGCTGATGAAAATATCATAGTTGGTGAACAGGGTACAATTTTTTTAGCGGGACCACCTCTCGTCAAGGCCTCAACTGGTGAAGTTGTCTCAGCCGAGGATCTCGGTGGTGCATCACTTCATTGCAAGTAAGATGAATCATGCAACAAGGACATCAACTGTATCACGATTCATTGAATAATGAAACTAAAAGTTGAGAACAATTGAATCCATTAAACTCACCCTTATTTATAAACATTTATGCTAGTCGTAAAATTGAGAGAAAAATACCACTGAATTGACTCAATTATTTATGTCAGACGTATCAGTTGAGATGTTCCAGGGATTCAATTGAGATTTCTCTTCAGATTATTCAAACGTATTTATTATATCATTTCCACTAAATTGTCATCAAGTCATTCAACTTCGCGATTATAAATTATTCAATTCAGAATAATGTGGGATTAAATGATTAATTTATGTGAATTTTAGTTAGAGATTATTGTGAAAAATCACAATTAAATTGTTGCAAGCACCGATTTTGTTGTTGAAAATTGGAGTAAAAACATGAAGAAGAAAAAATATTTTTCACAGAATGTCTGGTGTAACTGATCATTACGCTATTGATGATACACACGCCCTTCACAGAGCTCGCACCATAATCCGTCATTTGAATCGTCAAACACCGATGGACGTGAAAATAGATAAAAATATTGAAATACCATTGCACAATGTTGATGAGATTTATGGAATAGTCGGTAGTAACTTGAAAAAATTGTACGATGTCAAGGAAGTAATTGCAAGGATTGTGGATGGTTCGCGTTTTCATGAATTCAAGGCTCAATACGGGGATACACTCGTAACTGGTTTTGCAAGGATACATGGCTATCCGGTGGGAATTGTTGCCAACAACGGTGTACTCTTTTCAGAGAGTGCACTTAAGGGTGCACACTTTGTTCAGCTTTGCGCACAGAGAAAAATACCACTAGTTTTTTTCCAAAATATTACAGGTTTGTGGTATAATTCACTTTTTATTTAAAAATTAAAGAATTGAAGGAGCTAAAGGCATCCATGAATATCAGTTGGTGAGAAAGGGAGAGGATTTTATGAAAAGGATCATTTTGTTTTCTCAAGAAACACGAACTCAATGGGAATTTCTCCAGCCTCTGAATCACAAATTTACCGAGGTTTCTAATGAGGCCATTGTCATTCACTCTCTGTTCCCTCTTCACCAATCAATTCATTTCTTCTTTAAACATACTTGTTTATCCATAAGTAAATTATGCCTGCCTTAACGCCAGTTTAAAGACAAAGTTCTTCGTCGTGAAATGATTTTGGTGTTTTCGTAGGGTTCATGGTGGGTAAAGAGGCCGAGTCTGGAGGAATTGCAAAGCACGGGGCAAAAATGGTGACCGCCGTTGCCTGTGCGAAAGTCCCAAAAATAACAGTAATAATTGGTGGATCCCACGGTGCAGGGACTTATGGTGAGTCTAATAGAATTTAATAGTATTTATCCCCTCGAAATCACTCGTGGCATTCGCAGGAAAAAACTTCTCGATTCCTTCTAGAGTCCTTGAGTGAAAATAACATGAAGATTCCTTATAAACGTTCTTTATTTATCTCGAAGGAATGTGCGGCCGTGCGTATTCCCCTCGTTTCATGTACTGCTGGCCCAACGCTCGAATATCTGTGATGGGTGGTGAACAAGCTGCTGGGGTATTAGCCCAAATAGCGCGCGAGCAGAGGGAAAGAGATGGAGGCATTTGGACTCAACATGAAGAAGATAATTTGAAGAAACCAATTATCAAACAATTTGAGAAAGAGGGGAGCCCTTACTACGCCAGCGCTCGTCTCTGGGATGATGGGGTAATTGATCCAGTCGATACGAGAATTGTTGTAGCCATGAGTCTGGCTGCTTCCCTCAATGCACCTATTCCAGAGAGTAATTTCGGAATTTTCCGAATGTAACGTCCAATTAATTTTGAAAAAACTCCATGGTAAACGCGAATTGTTAGAGAAATAATTCTTGAACCAAAAGAGGCAGTGAATTTATTGTGAAAAAAGAAGTATCCACTAAAATTAAAATATCTTTGTTAATTCCACAGATATTCGCCTTCGCGGGTGAAAATAAATTGTTACTGTTGACGTAATATTTGAAAATTGCCTTTATTAAATTCAAAAATAGCTGTTATGAAAGAGAGAATTCATAATTAATCATTAGAAATTACACTTAGAATTAATGTAATTACTCAACGACGTCGTACGACTAGTTCCTCAGCTTTCTCCACTTGCAAAAGCCAATTTTACGTAAAAAAAAAAACATGAATAGTTAAAAATGTAGCAGTCGCAGAGTGGAGAAACAATCGAGTTATTGTTTTTTTCATTTTTCATTATTTATCGTCAACATTTCCTAGCGCGACTTCGTTCGTTTGTCCTCTAACACCTATTGCAATGATTTAAACGTTATTTTAGTATCACATTAAGTGGTTGAAACATTTGGAACGCTCAGCACCTCATTCAGCAGTCAAATGAATTGGTTGAACGAGCGATAAGAGTCATGGCGTTGCTTCCGAGGAAATAAATACACCGAGTGTTCCATTTAGCTGATTTACATCTTAACTCAATTAACAATAGTCCCTCGATTCTGTTGGAGCATCATTCTTAGATTAATTTCTGAATGCAGAGGAATAGAATCGGAAAAAAACTCTGGGAAATTGCACTCGCCGCACTGACTTCTGCCTCAGTTACTTTGTAAAATAATTGCTCCTTAATCTGCTCCCCAATTACCGACTGTTCAGCTTGTGCTAATCTGCGATTCCCTTTCCTCACGAAGTGGGATAGAGCTGGATGGGACAAGATATTATTTATCATTATTTTATTATTTGTTCATTGAATTGGGTATGCGAGAGTGAATTGAGCTTACACTCATTTCCGATAGTATTCTCATCCCAGTCGACCCTCATAAATGTCGTTGTTGTATAAACAAATTTTTCATTTTTAGCATCAGAGATAATGGCTCGTCTCTTCCTACCAAATCCAGTCTGTCCACTGCTGCACTCAACCTGACCCACCAAAAATTCAACGTGTTAGTGAAAGTCATAAATTAAATTAATCAATTGGCGATAAAATCACGCAATAAATCCCTCACCCCCTCGCATCTGTCGAGACAAACACTAACGGTCGCTGTGAACTGTACGTAAGTGCTCTCAGGAAACTTGAAGGCCCTGAATTTAGCAGTGAGGAAGTCACCGTCGACAGTATTAAAGTTCTCGAAGAGATAGGGATCCACCGAGCACCTGAGCCAAAAGAAATATTTTAATATTTACCGCATTTTCAACGGATTTATTTTTTCACAGTGAAAATTATTTTGCGTTTTCTCACCCGTTGAAGATGATGGTCTCCTCTGCGTACTTGGTGTCAGTGACCTGCATATAAGTCACGAGAAGACCATAAACATGCGATGAATTATTATCCAGATAGATTTCCATCTGCAACGGTGTACCAGGGCTGACATTCAGCTCACCAGTCACAAGATTACCATTTTGTCGTACCCCAACATTTAGCAAGGGTATTGGTGCTGTACCATTTATTTCACCACGAAAATCAATGGTGCTACAAATACAAAATAATTCTTTCTTCACTATTTTTCCACTGACACTGTCAATCATTCATTAAAATACCCACAACCAGGGGAAATAAACTCTTCCTATTGCCGACAATTTCCCCTTCATCGAATATTAATTATGAAATTATGAAAATGCTTGCCGAAAAAATTCTCAGTACAAATATGTTGTACCCCTAGAATATGACGTGACGTCTGCCCTCAACCTCCTCGATAATGACGAACGAATCAATAAAATCAGGAATTTTCAATTGGTCTTTCAAGACACGACTGCACGTTTTTAATAAATCACGCGTCCTCAAACGGCTGTTGCGTGTTTCGCGGGCATGACGCGCACTCGTGAGCCTTTCTGGTTATACCGGAAGTGAGAGAAAAAAAAAAGGTGCGGAAAAATGCGGGGAGAAAACCGCCCGGAGGATCGGTTGAATGCGCCAAGGATGCAGCAATCAAGAATTGACCCACATTGCGATCGACAGAGGATCGATCGATCGTTCACACTTGTTTTTGCATAATTATCGAGTTGTGCGTCTGCAAATATCCGGTGAATGCGCATGCGAAGAAAAAATAATGGAATATTCAAATATATTTATTTATTTCATATGAATTCGATGTGTTTCTCCGCGCGTGACGTTCTCTTCGGCGTTCCTAGGATATTCAGCTATGCTCGTCATGTATTTAATCGATTATCAGCTCGTAAGCCGGCCAACAAAGCGGTACTTAGTCTTTAATTACAGAAGTTTTATGGTGATTAGTGATCGTGGGAAAAAAGTCATATCATTGAGCACTCACTCGTCCTCTTTAAATTCAGCTGGCAGAATATTTCTTCTCACAATCGTGTGGTTCCATGGTACCTCAGGATGGAGAATAAACTCAGTAACAATGCATTTTACCGTGAATTTGTGCTTCGTTGAATCATCTGGCTCCTCAACAATTATCCGGTGGTAATAAACTTTCTGACCCTGTGTAAAATAAAACAATATTTCGTGATATCAATTAATATTGATAACTCAACAATTCACATATTTTATATCGCCGCGGATATAAAAACAGCTGTTCTTCCACGTTTTTCACAGACTTGAGAAAAAACTAATTACCGTGACTTTATTAACAACCCGTGTGACCCCACACTGAGACATGGCCTGTTCCGTCAATGAGAGTCTGAAAGTGGCAACGCCATCGCTGAGAACAGGCTTGCAGACCTCATCTAGATAAAAAAAAATTCCAATCAGAAAACTGACAACGATAATAGAAAAATAAATTCCACCATACCCGGATAATTCTTCAGCTGCTGAAGATAAATTTTTGCTTGAGGGCTACTCCTGGAAATCTCCACTTCCATGGAGTCCTTGGTGCACCTGACCTTGCTCTGCACTGAACCCGATGAAAAAACGAAAAAAAAAAAAAAGATAAATATATAAAAAATTAACCCGAATAATACCCCGAATTTTCAATTTCTCGGTTTTCATCCGCAATTGATGATATCCACCGGAAATTTCCCCTCAAACTCATTAAACCCAACAAAAACCCTTAATTGTCGGACTCATCTGCACTCGGCTCATCAACTCTCTCATAAAACCATTTCAACTCGACCTTGAGAGTCATGTACATACACTACGTTAAGTACTGTTGCTTTTTATTTCCCTCCCTCCGTAAACCCTACTGTGTAATCACAAATGGATGTACTTTCACCGAGTAAAACGAAGACCACCACAACTTGGGGGCTCTATCCATCCTGCCAGCTAAGGTATCTCCCTGATTTTCAATGCATGAGATCCCCCGCGTAAACAAGCACAATAAAAATTCTGAACAACAGGAGATGAGACAAAGGGGAATGAGATTAAATCCCGCATGGTCATGTACACTTATGGAACAATTAAGTTGTTAATCCTAGCGATTGCAGACCTGAAAATCCAGCAACCATTCATTATTTATTCCACTCCCCCGAGGAAGTCCCAAATTTTTATTTCAATCTTCAATTATTTTTATCGAAAGGCAATAACAATCTGCTCTACACTCCTTAAAAAAAATAAAATTCATTCAAAAATAAGAATTATTATTTTTTGTTATCAATTTTCACGGGTGATACCGGAAATTTGAAGGAAAAATGTTGAAGAGTGTTGGATTTCATGGCAATGTACTCTTGGATAAGATACGAATGAATTCTCTCGGTGGAAATAAAAAAAGGGGGAATGGGAGATAGTGGAGGATATTAGGACTCCTTTATGACTTTAGTCTCGGTATTATTGCGAGGTCTTGTGAGGCTGAGGGAAAAGAGTAATGTTGGGGCTCTTCACTTGGCTGCACGTTACACTGGACTGATCCACGGATTTCCGGATGTTGGGTTTTGTTTTAACGAGTTATAGGAAGTTTTTTCTGGCTGAGAGATTGATAGTGGCCCGGGTGAAAAAAATTGTAATCGGAATATTTTTTTCAAAATTTCCAAAAATTTCTGGAGAACTTTTCAGAAAATTTTTTATGAAACAAAAAAAAATTGGAAAACAAAATAATTTTATATTTGGGAAACTTCTCAAAACATTCTCCAAAAATACAATTGTTTTGCTCCCGATTTTTTTTTGTCTCAAAAAAAAAAAAATTCTGAAAAGTTTTCCAGAAATTTTTTTGAAAATTTCGAAAAAATATTCCGATTACAATTTTTTTTTACCCGGGAGGTGAAATGTAATCCACACAATTGAATTAATCGGCGTCAATCAATTTTCAACGATTTTGAATAATTTTTTAATGATTTATTTTGGGACTTATTTTCACGGGATATATTCACGGGAACGAAGGGATGATAAACATGAATTAATTTAGACAGTTCTTCCCTTACATTTGTCTCGATTCGTTTTGTTATCAATGCGTTATCGTTGTAATCCATTCAGGCCTGAATAAATCTGAAATATTGAGTCTTCCAGTGCTGTTGGGCATCTGTAATTCCCCATGCAAATGAACTCCTCCGTTAATTATTACCTCAGATATAAACACGTTTGTGTATCAACGTTGGGAACCTAGGGTTTTTTTTCCCTCGGTATCAACCACCGTGAGACCAATTAGAATTGAACTGATGACAGTTAAACAAGTCACATGGAGGAAGTCTTATCACGATGGTCGCGTGCTGCAAATATCTCGAGGTGGTATGTGAGTCCTAGGGTCACAGACCGAGGGATTAAAAATCATTTGTCAAACTCAAAACTCAAAAAAACCCAATACCAATGACCCAAATGAGTCCCAAAAAAAACCCCCAACTTGAATAATCATTTAATTATTTTAATCGACGGTGATAAAATTATAATGTCGAGTTAATTGACGAATTGGTGGAAAATTGAGCAATTGGTCTTGTGTTCAGGAAATGAATTTTTCAGCGGTAAAATGTATCGGTGTAATTTATGCAGTCAACTTTAAAGATGTTAATACAACGTACATGATACGGGAGTAGAGGTTACACCGACAACTGTAACAGGATCGAAAGTTCTTAATCGATGCAAGACAGGTTGGGCTTGGAGTGATAAAAGAGAAAAGCAGGAAGCCTAACCTTACCCCCTTCATTGGTTAACGGTGAATATATTCCAGTTGGGTACCCCAACCATTTGACTTTAGAAAACATATAAAACACGAGAGTAACGTGCCGATTGGCAAGCACAAGGGGGTGGGAAGGGGATTACAACGTTAGGTACTGTCACGGTAAATCACTGATCATCGAAGAAATCCCTTTTCACGATTTATTTCCTTGTACTCGTGGTCTTCACAGACCTACGAATACTTTCCTCCCCTTCAATATTTTTACCGATTTATTGATTACCCCGTAATTGATTAATTGCATCGACTCATTCTTATTTTCATGATCAATCGACTTTTTTTATTCAATTTATTACCCATTTTTCCTAATAAAATCGATTTATTGAATTTTCATATTTCAGACTTGAACCTGAAAAATTACGATAATTGAATAATAAATAAATAATCCTCGTGGAAAAAAATACTTCACAGACGTGAATGTATCTAATACATTTTGATATATGTTTCATGTATGAGAACGTACATATTTCTGCGAGGGGAAGTCATCGGAATGGTCTCGGGGGATTTTTACAATTTACCGACTAAAAAAAAGTAGAAAAAATTGAAACTATAAACGCATTTATCTCTCGAGTTGAGTCAATCCCAGAATTCCAGAGGAGCTTAAATCCATTCCTGTTCTCTCTTCCCTGGAATTCGGTGTGCAAGTCGAGGGGATATGGGGGGAAGTAAAGAGGAGGAATAGGGGGAAAATACTGAGGCCATCGTTTATCTGCACAACTCCCTTCGACACTGTAATCTATGGCACGGAAGCGTGCGGCATACACGAGAGAGCCAAAGGGCTCCATAACATCAAAAACATTTACAAGAATTTATACATCAGACATAAGCCCTTCTCAAGGTCCCCATTATTTATACCTATTCGAATAATTGAGTAATTAAAATTTAGCTACCGTTTAATCGTTCATAATGCCAGCTAGAATATTTTCCTCATTCTCCATGAAATTACAATTGCGGTTTTACGCGATAATCATGAGAAGCAGCTGCAATACCTCGATATTGATGATTATCCCGGTAAATACACCGGGACTTATATATTTTTATGTGTTTAAAGGGTATGGGGCACAACGGGCACCTCACAGAGGGAATAATCGGTGTTTGCCGATAATTAATGCTTTTCTGGTAGATTAATATCAACGATCCGCGTAATAACACCGGGATAAATCGGTTACTCTCCCCGTTATGGACATTATTCCATTTTTTTTTTTTTTTTCATTCAAGTGCTTTTCACGTTTGAAATCAATGTTATTATTATTAACCGTTCGCTCAAGTGGCTGCAATGTTACACCTTATGAAAACCGATCCTCATGTCCCACGGAAGCCACGTAAACTGTAATAAAGTTCAGCAAGCCCGTAATTTACGTGGTCTCGGTATTTTGCAAGTCCATGTTTCAGGATCGTTCGGAGATTGTGCTTGAAATAATTCTTCCAAAATGTTTGGGGGGATTCAAGGACTCCGTTTATTACACGCGTTGAAATAAATATTAACCCGAAGAGAAAAAATGAATAATAGTAATAATAATAATTACTGAAAAACTGTGGAAAATTGAATAAATGTAAAATTTAAAATTCAGTGATTCGAAAAAATCGAGAATTTTTTTTTCTCGGTGTTGTTTGGTAATTATTCTGTTCTAGTTCATTGCGGAAAAATTCTAGACTTGTTGGATAATATATTTCATGGTGGAGTGACACATATGTTCGGGAAGAAAATGTGTGATGAATTCCGGTATTTTTTTCTTCGAGAAAATACGAATTATTGAAATTTATGGGGATCTAACGGGACCACACGCATCCACGGATGATCTCGACATGACTCTTCATTTATCGTAAATCATTGGAGTCTCGATGACGTGGTCAGGGTGTCCGAGGGCCGAGGGTGTTCTGGAGCAACTGATGTGCAATTAGAGGTGTTGCGATGATTAACGAATTGAGTTACGAGAATATTTTTATCGCACGAGCAATCGAAATTCTGAAAATCACCAGGTGTTTTTTTTTTCCGACGCATCCTCTCGAAACGGCCGATGACATTCAGTTCATATCTTCAGTTCAGCTCTTATCTCTTCCATTTATGACAAGATCGTGCCCACGCGTGTACCAACCAGTGAAAGTGGTATTGGTCGTGTGTTTTTAACCCCTTCCTTCGATTGCAACTCTCGATAACGAGCGGTGACAACTCGCATCACACGTGAGTCGGTATAATTTTTTTTTTTTTATTTAAACCTAAAGTACTCGTCTACTCGGTGAATAATAGTGACAGAAACATACCGAGTTACTGAGGAAACAATTAAAACGTAGATCAGATACGTGACGTGAGTATCCTCTGGAAAATATATTCCAAGGATTCGAGATGAGAGAATAAACTTGGTGCGAGACTACAGGAAGTCACATCGCCAGTGCTGACTTTTGGGACATCGAAGTTCATGAATATTTTCCAGTTTCGTCCCCGCAGGGGAAAACATACCGTTACTCAAATATTGAAAGTGATGTTTGCTCAGTCCGCCAGTTTTTTTATTCCTCTGAATATTTTCCCTCCATCCAGAAATATTTTCAAAAATATATTTTATAGAGGAATTTTCCCCTGGTAATTGCGGCGGAAAATTCAAAGGGTCGGATGCAAATGAAAATGGAATGGTTTGCAATTGCATGAATTGCAAAAACATTTATTTGCTGAGAATTTTTTTCTTCGAGTGCAGTTAATGGATACGTAACTCAAGGGAAACACCTACAGAAAATCAGTGAATTCGTGGTATGATGGGGGGAGAAAAGTTGACCCGTTGGACTTTCTGGTTCTGGTATCCGCCATATTTGGCTGCGTCCAATGGTTGAGTACACGCCTCTGTGTTTCACAATCTTTTAGCACAGTCATACCCACGTCCACGCATTCAACTCACGCGCGTCACAGGTCGTCTGCCTTTTTATTTCTCATTCCTTTTTCCTTTTCTCTCTCTCCTCTTTTTTCCATTTTCTTTTATTTTATCCACTGAATAGTCAACGGCAAACCGAACGCGCCATCCACCGAAGTTAAAAAAGTAGACGAGAAAGATTATGAAAATTGATAAATTTTCGGATTAAAAATCCGGTATTTACGACAATAATCGTAAAATAAACGCCGATGGAAGGAATATTTATGTCGAGGCTTTTGTGCACCTCCCGGCTATTATCATTCTTATTTCAATAATTTTTTTATTTATTTATTATACATGTCGAAGAGAGTAGATACTCTTCCGTGAAACATCAACGGCCTCACCCACCACCCCAGGTGGTTTCACTCGAGAATAATCTCCCGGTGAGAATAAAAATCATTTTCTTTTTATCTGACATTTTATCGAGCCTCGGTATTTCGGAGGGAATTAATAGCCGATCAACTCCGCATTTTTACCATTATCATATATCCATGGACATCTGCTGAATAAGAAAATTGTCAAAAGATAATGATGACTTTTGATTTAAAGCCGAGGGAATAGGTGAATATGAAAAATTTTCAGGGTGACGACAGCCTCGAGATGCACCTGAATTTTAATGATTTTTTCAGGTGATGTTTTTCAGGTGTGCTATTTTTATAGGTTCTTATCACAGAATAATCCGAGAATCGTGCGGTGTGTGCTAGAACAAACGGTATAAATTACCCGTATCAACGATGAGCGGTTCAAGAAATCCCATGCGTCCATCAAATTGATCGCGGTCACGAAAATTGTTTGCGCCTGTAATCGACGTTATATTGCCCCCTCGGGGCGTTATTCCGACGCTCGTGCGAAGGTAAAACATATTCCAATGTGTGCCGGATATATTTTTCATCGGGTGACGGCACGCGAGAGCCTCCACCCACCAAAAAAAAGAAAAGAAAGAAAAAGCGAAAACTCGTATTTTCCCCGGAGAACCGACAGGAAAAAAAAAACAAGGAAAAAAAAATAAGAGGGAGGAAAAGAGATGGTTCACATCGGATGGTATCAATTCGATTGTTTAACCGGTAAAAATCTTCAGGTCGTATTCTTCATTCTTCCCTCTTCTCATGTTTATCTTTTTATTTTGTCTCTGTCGAATGTCCGGGACCCGATAGCCAACCGGTTATTCTCTCTCGTCGGTTTTTTTTTATCCAACTTCTGGCCGCCCTCATAATCGCCACGACTCGTGCAACTTCGTGCATTCTCGATTCACCATCTCTCTCACCTAGTCTCATACAATTTTTTTTTCTCTACCATATAAAAAAAAAAGAAAAAAACGTTAACCATCGGTTGATGCATGGTTATGCACTGGGTTCACCACGTGGCTACCATACGGGGAATGGATAAAAGTGAGACGGTGGAAAATACCTCAAACCCATTCCAACTACTGTTTATATCCACCTTTTTGAATTTCCCTTTCACGTTGGGGAAATATCGTGCGGTTTACCACTTACATGTACGCATATAGTCATTGCGATGGGGGAGGGAGAGAGGGGAGAGGGCAAATCGGCTGGTGGTAATTGAAAACTCGAGTCGTCCTCGACACTCCCCGGTAACGGAGAGAATAAATTAGTAGAGGAGTAATTTAACTCGGATGAGAAACAAAAAGGTGGTATTTGATTTTTTTTTTTTTTCATCTTGGGTTGGTTATGAGGCTAAGGGGATACAAATCACACTGGACCTCCGGGGTGGTATCGTAAATTATTTTTTCCGGCATTATTGAGTCCCGGGGAATTAGCGATTGGATTTTAAAGAGTCTCAATCATAAAAACAATCTTGGTGAATCCAGTGGAGATTTTTTTTATTTTTGCCCCCACCAAGCTTCGAGACGATATGCTTGGCTCGTTTTCTTATCAGATTAATTTCCATGGATGTGGAAATTAGGGCCCTTGAACCAGAGAATCATCCACCGGAAAACCTTTCTCCGTCTTCTGTACCTCGTCGACTTGTGAGGTTCTTTGACCAGTGACTCATCGATTTTTTTTTATCGGAATTGGATGGCATTTCTCCATTGAAAGTACAGTTGAACCAATTCTATGGTCATGAAAAATAACCCGAATCCATCATCGAGAAGAGGATCTGTCTCGCTCCAGTAATTTCCGAGATGAGGATGTCCTTCAATGAAGAAAAAATTTCTCAATCCTCAAATCGTTTCAATTCATCCACTTCTCCTTCCCCCTCGAGCGCGCAAATCACTTGATTACGCGAATCACAGAATTGCCGGCAATTCCCTCCCCCTGGAATTTCAATTACCCCCATAAGTGGAGTAAGAAAATCCCGAGTATCGATAGTGCCCGGTTAAAATAGCAAACGCCTCGAATGCCTGTTGCTCGCAGGCCAGACATTCGGTGCAATTTCAACCATGGAAAATTGCCATCGCTTTCTTGGCCTTCCCTTTTCAAACTAAAACGCGAATTCCTTCTGTTCCCTTCGGCGTTTCAATTTTTACTACCCCCTGTATCCCCGGAGATAATAAGTGACGCGACTAAAATAAAATCACCAGAACAGCCGGAAAAATTTCCAAATCATAAACTAGATAATTAAAATAAAAATTCGTCAGATAGAAAATCGTCTCCCTCTTCAACGCAAAATGATAATTCCTTTTGTTTTGCTTTTAGTCTCAACTTCTTCTGTTCCCCGCAGTTTTTCCCCCATTTCTTGTAATTCAGAATCAGATCCATTGGGAATCGCTCACAAGTGACAGAATTAATTGGCGACAAGAGATCCACTCAACCAGAAACAAGAAACCGAATGAAGACGCTATAAACACCTGTGAAGTATAACTCAACCCGTGATAACTGTCAGTTAAATCTCAAGGCTAATTGTCCAAAGGATACGTCAGCTTAATTACCGAACACTTGATACCACCATATTTGCACGGCTTATCGGCAGTGACCAATCAAACTATTTTCATTACAAATGAAATAAATAAAAAACAACATCTCAACCATTTACTTTCACTTTACGAGGGCTCCATAGGAGAGGAATCGTTGTGTATAATTTAAAACCAGTTTTCGCAGGACTTCTCTCAGCCTAAAATAACTCTGACACCACAGAGAATAATCTCAAATATTGTTCAGCGTATATATCTTACCATTTCCAAGTGCGACACATGTGATGCACGTCAAGAGCACCAAGATACTCCAAAAGCACTTAGCACCCATTATGCAATTGCTCAGAACTTGGTTAAACTCGAAGTCAATGGGCTTTCGATGAATATCCAATCAGACGTATCATTTATGAACCGATCACCGCCGATTGCTCCAGCAGTTGTTTTATCCTTCTTATAATTACAATGGTCTCCGATAATTACTGATAATTGGAAATATCCGTGAAGGGGAGGGGAATTAATGGGGGAAGGACGCGTATAATCACGCGATTGTAGCACTGAAATGTTGCTGCGATGCTTGCTGGTCGAGGTCGCAACAAACACTGACTGAGTGACTGTGAACGGTTTGTGTGGCTGGCTAGCTTGCCAAGTCAAGTCTGGGGGATACGTTCTGGTGAAATACGAGAAAGTTGGTGTATACCAATGACATTCATTGGTGAACAATAGAAGAACAAGAGTGACAACTGCATCAGACCCAATAAATAAATAAAAAAAAGGGAGTATATTTTATTTCAGCCTGAACGTTGGTCTCTCGTTAACGAGACATTTATGATCACGTAATAATCAGGTTATTCGTCGATATTCGCGGTTGTCACGATTTATTTATGATTTTATTTGCTTCACTTTTCTCTCAGCCCCATCATATCCTCTGAGTTGCCTTTTTGACACTCGTGCCCGTGTGCCTGGCTTTTTATGGGCCTCAACCGATGGCCCATGAGTCACAACTCAGCAACATTGTAGGGTCCCATCGGTCACTGCAGCTGAAGGCCCCTTTCTCAATTTGTCATTGACGCATGAATGGGTTGAAACTTGGAATAGTACGTTTCACTGGGATATACCGTTAACATCGATACAAAGATTTTTCCTTTTTTTTCTCTTCTCTCACATTGATGAAATAGTAGCACCATCGCTATTGAACAATGCGAGTTCGTTTGAAAAGTGTGGAGTTGTGGTTGGCGCGTTAATCCAGATGATACTAATCAGGGTACCTCATTAAGACCTTCTCTTCTTTATTTCACGTTGTAATACACCCTACGACTTATACTTAATTACACCGGGCAACTAATAATGGAAATAATGTTGCACACGTTACCACACGCGCGAGTTCCTTCCCTGAGAATGTTTTTTATCCCCTAAAGCCGGTAACAGGCTAATAATAATGTGAAGGTCTTGGAGACAACACACGAAGTAACCAAATTAAGTGGAGATCCCACATTATATGGTTATTGAGATTAATCATCGCTGTGATGAAGCAGGAAGAAGAAATGTGATATCTCAAACATATTTTTTCTTCTCAATTAAAGAAAAAGGCATTTAGATATCCGTAAAAGCTGATGATTTAATGTTTATCTATTCACGATTAGACAAGAAATATCCTCAACAAGTTTTACCGACTCTTTATTCAACAAACTACAACATAAATTATTTACATAAATTTCAATGGTTCGTAACAATAATTATACATCTTGTATTTACATCACAGCAACTATAAAAATTGTAGCCAGTATTGCGCCAACGTTTGAGCATGATATCGATGTCGTTGAGGATTTGACTGGCTGTTTATTTAGTACCTGACACTGAGAATTTCTGAAGTGTTTGACATTGCCGATGGAGTCTCGTGCTAGTACACACAGTTCATACTCAGCTTGTGATTCCGGTATGTCTTGTATCTTGTAGGATCTCTCTTTGTACACAATGTCTTTCTCAATTATCGGTTTACTTCCTCCTGGTTCACGTACCACTAGGTAAAAATCGCCGATATCACCACGCGATGTCACGTACCACGTTATTTTCCAAGAGTTGTCGTCTTCATCGCTGAGAACATTAAATACAATTTCTTCAGAGTTCATTATGGGTTTTGTGAGTTATTTTTTTTTTATGTAGGAGATTATATTAATGTTGTCATATTAATTTCATAGGAGAAGACCGGTGTTACTTACTATTCAATGTGTCGGAATTTAACGTCAGGTGTTATCTCTAAATCTGTATTTTCCGCAATCTCATTCTCCTCGCAAACCATCAACTCTTCAGTTACGTTTTGAAGAGCTTTTCCGGCAATATAATCGGGACTTGCACAAACAACATTTCTCCAATGACTGGGGACTTCTGTTAGTGTTGCGATCCATCTCTTGATGGGTCTCGCGTGGCAGTCGCATTTCAAGGGATTCCCTTCGTATCTCACTTCCGTATTATTAGTGATGAGCATCATGAAGTCCAGATCGAAATCGGATAAGTCATTAGTTTGAACGTCTAAGAGCTTGAGCTTATCCATTGGTAGAAATTTTTTAACGGGTAGACTAGTGAAGTGATTGTTTCCGAGGTAAAGATTTGTGAGATTTTCCGGTGGTGTGAATACATCTTTCTCGAAAATATCGGTGAGATCATTGTGGGACAGATCGAGCGTGTGAACTGCCGTCATATTACCGATTACATCTGAAAATCAAATTATTCGATGAGAGGACTCATGAAAATTCATGATCACTACCTACTTACGCCTTCGGATTTCGTTGATATTGTTGTGACTGAGATTCATATAGCCAACTTTTTTCGTACCAATCGTTATATCATACGTCAACACCGGCATGGAGTTGTACGACAAATCAACTTCCTTGAGCCTATAAGGTATATAAGGATCATTGGGAAATGTTTTTCTGGTGATGAATGAAAATTTGTTGTGACTGAGATTGATACGCTCGAGAGATAAACAATCGTCCAACAATCCGTGTGTCTTGTTATCCAACTTCTCTATATGGTTGTGGGACAGGTCTAAGGTTCTCAAGGACACGAGACCCTGAAATGCACCGTTGGGAATATATCGAATGTCATTGTTAGTCAAATTAAGCGTGAGCAGCTGAAGGAGTCCCTCAAATGCTCTTCCACTGAGATTCTTGATGTTATTGTTGGCTAAGTTGAGCTCGAATACGATTGGTAGAAGACCAAATGCTGATTTACCGAGACTCGTTAAGTGATTATCTTGCATGTAGAGATATTGAAGACTGGTTAGAGTGCTCAGTGCTGCCCAAGGGGGCAATGTAATATTGTTCCCCCGAAGATTTAGAGTTCTCAGAGTTAATAGAGGTTGAAAGCTTCCATGTTGGAGGC
Organism: Fopius arisanus; assembly: GCF_000806365.1. Taxonomy (NCBI): domain Eukaryota; kingdom Metazoa; phylum Arthropoda; class Insecta; order Hymenoptera; family Braconidae; genus Fopius; species Fopius arisanus. The sequence continues at coordinate 1,248,797 of NW_011887770.1, read as the reverse complement.
TATCGCCCAAGCGATTCATCGAGAGATCCAGAGATAGTAATGCATTCATGGAGGGCCAGACATCAATCGTTGGAATTTCCTCCAGCTCATTCTCGGAGAAGTCCAGGTGGCCCAGGGGTATTGGCAATTGGAAAATTTTGTTGAGCTTGTTATTTTTTACAGTGAGAGTTTGGCAACTTGAGAGACGAGCAAGACTGCCTCGGGCTACGTCCGTCAATCGGTTGTGGCTCAGGTCGAGGTGCAGCAGCGTTGTCAGGGGACCGAATGTTGATGGTCTGATCTTCTCCAAAGAGTTGTGGGATAAATTGAGAAATCGCAAGCTGAAGAGAGTCTGGAATATTCCGTTATGAATCTCCGATAAGTTGTTGTATGCCAGATCAATCGTGTGGAGTTCATATAGTTTTGGAAAAGTCTGTCTTGGAACTGATTGGATATTATTGTGCGTGACATTCAGCACTTTCAGACCAGTCATGTTGTGCAAAGGGACCTGAACAGTTCAATTTTAAATAAGATAATTATCAACCGGTTTCTAAATGTCATAACGTAACACTGGATTATATTTGAATTACCTGATTTAGTGCCGTTAATAAGTTATAGCTCAGCTGCAATTCAGTTGCATATGTTGAGCTATCAAATGCATATTTCGAGATGTTGTCGAGTTTATTGTAACTGAGATCGAGAACTGTTATGTTGGCGCAATTCTCAAAGGCGCCGGCTTCAATCTTCGATATCTCGTTGTGAGAGAGATTAACACGCGCTAGAAATAGATCCTTGAAGGCTAATTTCTCGATAATAGTTACGGCATTTTCCGAGACGTCTAGGAGTTCCGCGTATTGTAGTTGATTGAACATTTGGAAATCAATTTTTTTTATGTGATTTCTCGCTAGATCGATGGTACCGATTCTCGTGACAGAGCCGAATGTGCCTCTGCCGACGTCATTAATCTGATTATTACTCAGGAATAATCTTCTCAGGAATCGCATACCCCTAAAGGTATTTGAATCCAATTTTCTGATATTGTTGTGACTGAGATTCAACACTTTCAACACTGAATTTCGGGCGAAAGTTCCTCGCTTGAGCTCGCCAATTGAATTTCGAGATAAATTGCACCATCCCATCTTGGTTAAATCAGCCAGATGGGACGGGTCTAGTTTGCTGATTAGATTATCAGAGAGATCCAGGAATTCAGTGTCCCTGAGGCCTTTGAACTGGTTGCGCTTTAGTTCTTCAATTCGGTTCCCATGAAGATCAAGGGACTTCAGCTTTTTCAAGGGTGTCAGAGCGTCTGTCGGCAACGATGACAATGTCCCATTGCTTATTTCTAATCTCTCTAGCTTGACAGCTGCTAGACTTCCACTGAAGCCATTCCCAGGGAGAGCCGCTAGATTGTGTCCCGAAATAATCAACTCCGAGAGATTTCCCAGTATTTGGAAAGCCTCTCGCGGAAATTTTTCCAATCGACTGCCAACGAGCTGGAGCTCTTGGAGTGTTCTGTTCACTCCCAAAAAGCTGTGCTCTTCAATCGATTTCAATGGGGTATCGATGATTCTCAAAACGCGGACGTCCAGAGGATAGAGCGCCGGTCCATACCATCTGACTAAAAATTATGGTACGATAATTGATAATTAATTGATAATTACTTTCTATTTGAAGGGTGAACTCCTTTTACCTATGTCACTCTTGTAGATCGTTAATTCTTCGATCGGCGCTGGTTCGTTACCTAAATTAACAAAGGCCAGACTCAAACTGGCCAAATTGGTATTTTCACATCTTATGTACAATCCTTGATCGGTTCCTCGTTGACAGGTACATGGATAAATGTAGATCGGCTCCTTGGGGCAGGTATATCGTGGTCCTGGTGGCACGTAGCCCCCAAGTACTACCGGGATGAACCCCAGCAAGAGAAGTTGGAGAAAAGACATCATTCTGGGGGTATCAATCACACCTGATATCATCTCTAATTTTAACTTCACCTCGACCGCTTCTTTTTTCATATTTCATGGAGACGTTGCCTTTTATGTTATTGTTCTCGGCCTACGCGTTGTGATTCACACGGAGGAATTAATATTGAAGATGGATGAGAAAAAAGGAACGCGGGGCCAAACAATGGACTAGTTTCAAGTCTACTAATGCGGCCAATCAACCGCCAGTTTTCCTCGAGCATTGTCTTTAGTGGATATATATATTATATTTTTTTTTTCTATGAAAATAGTCTCGGTCTGCAATTTGCGCAATTGTTGAGAGTGATGGTAGGCGGATACATAGACACCGACGGGACTGTACCCGTTATGCTTGGCTGAATAAATATATGCGGCCCAGCGTTTTATACGTCAGCTACTTGACATTAAAAATGGTAATAAAAACCGAGTTATTCAATCTGATCTGAACATAAAATTGGAGCATTTCACATATAAGTTGCTCCGGAAAGGAGTGGAAAAATATATTTGTGTTCTACTTCCCTGGAATTATGAGCATAATTGCAGGGAAATGAGAGCGCGATTAACGTCACGACAGATTTAGACATGAGATACGTTTGTTTCCGCGGAGTTTACATATTGTTTCCCTCTGCTTTCCTTCCGTCGTTTTTTATTATTCGGTGTTCGCATTCTTTCGGGAGTTTGGGTCAAACCCGACGACCTTGGGAGGACATCCGTGAAATTGATCAGCTGATAACTCCGGGGACGAAAATTCTAGTTGAATAGCTCGATTTAGATTCTTGAGGAGATCGCCTATCCGTGCATTGAAGTCACCGCGCGGCTAGCTCTCAAAGTTGAATGACACATATTTAACACCTCATCTAATCCCGATAAGTGTCAATAAAAAATTACCTGATCAATACGGTTGGGGTTTATCACATCGGAATGACTTCCTCGTGTCCGTACCAATGACTTTATCATCAGTTTTTCACATAATTTTTTCGCGGATTAAATGGACAAATCACAATTGAAACATTTTAACCGATGGTTGCAGAGTGAAGTTGATACGGCAACTGAGCGCGCCAGGAGTTGAAAGCCAGAAGGCTAAAGAGAAAGGCCCGTTTTGGTGAGTCTGAGGCCCATTGGCTAGACCTAACGTCACTGCTCCTTTCTTTTTTTTTCATATTTACGTCTCCATCATTAAATTTCGAATGTGAGTATCGGTTGGGACCAATGGAAACTAGGTATTACGCTGAAGTATCAATTTAACTGGCATGTAGGTTGAAATTGTAGAGGAGAGAACTTTTCCATTGCCCTTTCCAGGTGAAAGTGAATCAGTGAAGGTAGATCACGATCTAAACTGAAGGATCCAAGGTCGATTAAACTTCTCATCCTTCAGTTGGTACTGACGGTCCTCTCTTTATCCTCAATAGGTAAACTCCAATAATTTTTACTGATAATTGACCATTGAAAAAAATAGCTATGTGAAGTTGGCATCGAAGTTTGAAAAATCTAACTTTTTTT
>NW_011887770.1:1200553-1242792 GCF_000806365.1 Fopius arisanus | reverse complement strand
AACTTCGATGCCAACTTCACATAGCTGAAAAAAATAATGTCCTCGGAGTTCAACCAACTCAAGGTTCAATACTCTCTCGCGTGTAAGGCATTTCTCGAAATGATTTTATTTTCCCGATGCACGCGGCACGATAAAACAGAGTGAAGTGTAAGTAGAAAGACCTTGCGAATGCTAAAAATAAATCGATGCGATTTTTGTTCACCTTGAATCATTGGGCATAAATTAAAACAACATGAGAGTACAACAGACTCATTTTATTTTGGAATCATGAGAGTGTGATTAAGATACATTAATATAAACGATTGATGAGACTAAGAATCTACGATATGTGTGTTCCTGGAATTATCGATATTATTAAATATGTCAATGACCCACCACCAGTCCCGTACGAATAGAGCGATTAGGCTCTTAAGAATCCGTGAAATCCAACCCCGGTTATGATAATGTGAAACTATGAATAATTCTCTATCAATTAATTGTGCTAGATTAATAGCTTCAGGCACTGAATTGATTTAGGCAGGCCAGCTAATACCCGGGCCATGGACATCGGTGTCGTAGACGTATTTGATCTTGGGATGAGTTGTTTGTCCAAACATTGCTTGACGTACGAGACTGAACATTGCAGTTCCCATAGCCATATTACTCAGCATTGTTGCCATTGATGCAGCTGCTCTAGCATGGGCCAATGCCATCTGCAAAATGAAAGTCACGGCGAAACCAATTCCTGGAATAATTCGAATCATATTGTTCTTGTTCATGTGACGGGCAAGGCTTGTGAGAGAGTCGCTCATTTTTCGACTGATTATCTCATCATCGAGTTTTGGAAGATGAATGACAACAGGTGACTTTGTGATTTCCTCGTTTGAGAATTTATTATCGTCGATGGTGTCTTGCTCATGTTGGATTTCGTCGAAAAGATTGCTCTTCTCTTCCTGTAGCTGCAAGGGAATAACTCTCAACCGTTGAGGGGACGTTGACTCCGCTGGTTGTCCTTCAGTATGATAATTATCATAATTCAACTCGATTTTGTTTTCCTGGAGTTGCTCAAGATTGTTGGCCAGCCGCGCTTTAAGTCTCGGGCCGAACAACAATTCGAATGCTTGATAGGCATCGCTAGGATTGAATCTGTGATTCCCAAGGTGAGAGATTCCATCGGTTTTGTTTGCCTTGAGCCTCTGGAGGAACAAATTGACGATGTTCTCGGAATTTTTTAATTCTTCAGGGTCGCTGTCAAACGGAAGCGATCGACTCTTCCCCTTTCGCTTGTCTTTGCTCAATTTGTGACTACCCCTGCCAGTGTTCAAGACATCCTCCATAATATCACTGATGATAGTCAAGATACTCGGAAGATTTTTATGGTCTTTGATTTTAGCTCGTCCTGTTCTTGCCTCTGAGAATTTAATTCCGATCTCACCATTGCCATAGCCTTCGAATTTAATGAGGCCCAATGTTGATTCGAATTTTTCTTCGGTTAAGGATTTGTACCAATCGAGTAACGTGTGCTCCATCTCCTCTTTTCGGACAAACAACTCTTTCTCGAGGTCTTCAACGGATACGTCTGAAAGGCCATCGGTGTCCTGAGCGGAGCGGCCAAATGGCAATTGAATACCTAACAATGATGGCACGGTAGAGGTGATAAGAGGCCACATGAATATTCCCATACACCTGATGAAACTCAAACCCGTAACGCAACGAATCACTTGACCCATGACACCTCTTGTATTTTTAATTCCTAATTTCTCTACCAGTTTGAGAATTGCTAGCTGCTGCGGTGTCAGAGATGCTTTTATGGTTGAGTTGAGGTACTCCAAGAGGGACTCTCTGGTTGGCTCTAGAGATTCTTCAGTGCTTGTTGTTGCGTTAGAGAGCAGCTGCAAGAGGTCTGCTTCAGTGATGTTTAATGTCGATGCATCATCGGTCTTTGATGTTTGTTCGTCTTCGAGTAGATTGATAATTTCCCTTCGTTTTCTGTCCAATGGCTCGCGTTCGGTATCAGGAAAGATTACACGATCTTGAGAGATATCTATGAGGATATCAGTTGGCTGGCCCGGGAAGGGTGGAACCACTGGGGCTGACCCTGGAAAATCAACAAGGTTTCAGGGATGGAATGGTTTATTGAGCCTGCTGGTATGGTAATGTGTGTTCACCTACTGACGCAGTGTATCCAGGAAGAAGAACACTGTGCTGGCCAGTTGTAAATTCGGCAGTAGACTTTGTCGGTTGCTGGAATTGAGGGATAAGCTGTCCCAAGCCTTGTCCAAATTGAGAGAAGTTGGGAATCTCTGGAAGATGTTCTTGTAGAGTCGAAAAATTCGGTATTTCGGGCACTTCAGGTAAGAAGTTGCTTATGTCAGGAAATTCAGGGATATTTGGGAGGAATTGTCGGAGAGTAGGCCAGGCCACTGCCTGCGAACATATGGGAAAACCACTCCCTCGAACGCAGCCCATTATCTTGACGATGAACATTGGACGCGCGTCCTCGGGTATCAAACCCTCAGTCATTCTGATGATTTTCACTTGCTTGTCAGTTACCAGCGCTGCTGTCAACGGGTCCTCAGTGTTCAGGTAAGATACTCCGGAATGGATGTTCCCTCGCAGTCCTGAAATCTTAGCTAGAAGGCTTTCTAGTTTAGATTCAAGGGTCTCTGGCAGCTGCTGTAGCTGATTGTGATCTGGTTGATTGATCCGAGGAAATTCTGAATCGAGTACTGGTGGAAGAAGTGTCGGTTGCTGGGGTTTGCCATCTGTCAAACTGGGCAGACTTCCAAAATTGGGAAAACTCGCGAGTCGTGGGAAAAATTGACCGATTGTTGGCCAGGCTATATCTCGCGCACAGTCTAGAAAGTTGGTATCCCTGACGCACTCACTCATACGAATGACGAAAATATCGCGGATTGACTCAGGTAGAAGATTTTCTGCAACGACAACGATATCTCCTTGTGATTTCGTGAATATCGACGCATATGGTGGAGATTTAGCGATTGACGAAGGTGTGGTGTTGATCTGATTCAGGGAAGACGGCTGAATGCCCTTCAGCATTGTCAGGATAATCTCTTCTGGGTGTTCACCGAAGATAGGAACAAATCGTGTGTCTGTTATCGTTACCACAGTATCCCCGTGTTGGCCAGTCTTCACGTCGGTTTCTGATATGTGACGATAGTCTGGCGATGGGGATTGATTATCCTGCACCGAGTTCTCTTGGAAATTCGGGAAGCTTGGAATTCTTGGGTAGTGCTTGGTTAAGGTTGGCCAAATATTATCACGCGCGCAGGTTTGGAAGGAATTGTCAATGAGGCACACTAATATTTCGTTGAAAAATACTTGCCGACTTGATTCGGGTATCAAATACTCGGTTGTCTTTAGAATCCGCTCTTGCTCTTCATTCAGTGAAGAATTTATTGTGGAGTAGAAGGTCATGAATGCTGGTACTCTGCTGCGGTAATCTGCAGGGCTTGATTTCTCCACCGAATCAGCCATGGCAGAGAGAATTTTCAGAATTACGGTATCCGGATGATCCGTGTAGATTGGCACAAATTTTGGATCAGTAACCGAAATTATTGGCTGATCATCGGCTTTTGCGGAAATTTCTGATCGTAGGGGTGATCTTCCAAGGATTGGGAATGGCTGTCTAAAGAGCTGAGCCAAGTGATGTTGACCGATGAATGGAGCGTATGAAACAGGTTCTAAAGAATATTCTCGGCCTGGGATAAAGTCCAATTCCGGCGAGTGTTTTTCCATTACTTGAGGTTTTTCATCGGGGAATGCTGGTATATTTGGTACGTAGAATGTCAGAAATGGCCAGATGACATTCTTTGTGCAACCTAAGAAATTCGATCCACCTTGAAGACAGCCCACGGTTTGTGAAGCGAAATCCGCTCGCATAGGGGGTGGAATTATACTTTTTGCAAGGGACAGGATGATTATTTGATCCTCGTTGAGTTGTCTCAATACTGCCCTCGGGCCAACCATGGGAATAGGTATCACTGGACTTTCCAGGATCGTGTAACGAAGGTTGTATAGGATGTCAATGATCTTTGCTTCGAGTGATTTCTGTTGGAGAGTCTCAGCAGGACCTTTTGAGAGTTGTTCAGACATGGCATCATCTGCCTGGATTTCTTTATGAATTTTCGGGCGATAACTCCCACCGCCGCTGCCACTTGTGCCTCCCAAATTTCCACTTCCAGATCCTGAAGAGCCATCCCCAGAGGGACTCGATGATCCACCAGACGAAATCGAACTCCCGGAAGAGCCTGATGATGCACTACTCCCACCTCCTTGCTCTCCGAGTGATGTGATACCTGGAAGGGCTGATGATATTCCTCCTACAACAGCTGGGATATATCCGCCATTGCCGCCAGTCCAGCTAACAGTTCCACCACCAGGAATTGGAGTGATGCTTCCGCCAGATTGTCCAGATTGTCCTGGTGACGAGCTCGATCCTTGGCCTCCAGTCCATGGAATGCCGCCGATGGAAGGGTTAGAGCTTCCGGTACCTCCACTTTGTCCACTATTTGAAGGACCACTGGAACTGCTACTGCCAGATGAACTCCCACCTCCTGCATTCGGCCCATATCCACTATTTGAAGATCCACTAGAACCACTACCACCTGAAGAGCCCGATGCCTGTCCTCCACCCCATCCCCCTCCAGTTTGTCCAGATCCACTATTCGAAGGACCACTGGAGCTGCCACTACCTGATGTGCCCGATCCTTGTCCTCCACCCCATGGTTGACCGCCGACAGAAGGATTTGACGGTCCAGTAGAACCGCTACCACCAGACCCGCCCGATCCTTGTCCCCCACCCCATGGAAGACCGCCGATAGAAGGAATTGAGATCCCACCTCCTCCAGTCTGTCCAGAACCACTATTGGAGGGCCCACTTGGACTGCTGCTACCTGGCGAGCTCGATCCTTGTCCAGGACCCCACGGTTGACCACCGACGGAAGGAATTGAACTTCCACCTCCGTCAACTTGTCCGGATCCACTTGAACCACTGCTACCTGGCGTACCCGATCCTTGTCCTGAACCCCACGGATGATTGCCGATGGCAGGAATTGAAATTCCACTCCCACCAGTCTGTCCAGATCCAATATTCGAAGATCCACTTGACCCACTGCTACCTGCTGAGCCCGACCCTTGCCCAGGACCCCATGGTTGACCGCCGATAGAAGGACCACTTGGCACATATCCGCCATTCGAAGATCCACCAGAACTGCCAATACCTGGTGAGCCAGATCCTTGTCCTGGACCCCACGGATGGCCTAAATTTCCGCCTCCAGTCTGTCCAGATCCAATGCTGCCACCAGGCGAACCTGATCCCTGTCCGCCATTAATCCCTCCCCATGAGATTGTTCCTGGAGGCTTAATTCCCGGAATACCTGACCATGTGATGGTACCTCCAGAATGATTTGGTACATTACTTCCTCCAGATCCTACGTTTGACATGTTCGATGTATTCATTCAAATATTTTTTAACGTATTTATATATTTATACATTTCATTCATCGATTTACCTGATCCAATCCCTGGGAAATTGGGAATGCCACCTCCTGAACCCCCAACACCTGAAATTACGAGTGCACAATGACGGTATTTTTTTCCTTTCTATCCGTTGTGACGTGATATTTTTTTTTTACCTGGAATATTACCACCAGTACCACCAATGCCTGGTAAGCTTGGTATCTGTGCCCCTCCACCTGGGAAATTTGGAATGTGACCGCCAATCCCTGGAAATCCTGGTAATTGACCTCCACCGGAGCCACCGGGATATTGTGGGAAGCCGCCGCTACCTGTCGAGCCTCCACCAGTGCCCCAAGGAGTTCCAGTACCTAAAATGATGGTCCATAAATCTCTTGACGATTTTCCTCAACTTCTCGATCTTGACCAACCTTGCGAGGATCCTCCCCCCGAGCCTGATCCCCCCTGCAATCCACTACCGCCGGTCCAAGACCCAGCCCACGGCAATTGTGAGAAGAATCCGGTCAAGTTCTTCTTATTATTTGAATCTCCACTGAAAAAACTACCGAAATTCGGAATTTTGCTGAATAAATTTCCGAAGACGCTTTCAAGATCAGCAAATGCTGGTAATCGAGGCTGGAATTGCTTGAGCGTCGGCCACGTTGAGTACTTGGTGCAGAATAAATAATTGTGCTCTTGAATGCATTTTACGGTTTTGTCAACGAATTCTTCACGATAAGCAACTGGAACTAGCTGCTGGGCCATCTGAAGTGAAGCAAGTTGCTCTGGTGTAATGGAGCTGGTATCGGGGAGTGCATATATTTCTGCAGCTGCTTGATGCCGGGGTTGTTCCTCAACAGTATTCCTCAGGAGTTGAAAAATAATGGTCTCCGGGCGTGGTGTCCTGTGAATGAAGCCATCAGCTTCGATAACCTCCGGCAGCTGTCCATTATTGTCAGATAAATCGGGAAAGGGAATGATTGGATAACCTGGATAAACGCTGATGGTTGATGGATACCAGGTCTGATAATCTGGGAAGTCAGGCAAGGCTGTGTAATACTGCTTGACCATTGGCCAGGTAAAGTATTTGACACAGCTGAAGTATTCAAATCTCCTCACACATGAGTGCATCTTACTTGAATACTCCTGACGTACGGACTCTGGCAAGAACTTCTCTGCCATCTTGAGTATGTCCAGCTGTCCAGGAGTTAACAATTTAGCGAAATTCTCAGGGTCAATTTGGGTTGGTATATTTTCATCGTGAGGGTCGACAGCCAAGGCGTCCTTCAGTATATTAGCAACAACGGTTTCAGGCATGAGCAGTCGTTGCTGATGGACTCCACGGATGTTCTTGGGTTCGTCTCCTTGTCGATTTGGTATAAAATCACTCAGAGACACCTCAATAGGCAATGCCGGAAAATTCTGCACTATGCGTTCAGGTACATTCTCAGCAATGATCGGCCAGATGTATATTCTCATGCAATTGAGGATATTTAAGCCTCTCATGCATTCGAAAAAATTCTCCGCGAAGCTCTGCCGCTGTTTTTCTGCGACCAATCCTTCAGCGCACTTGATTACCTCCAGTTGTTTATCATTCAACATCGAAGTGTTCAAGTTCTTAATGTGAGACTCTTCTGAGCCTAAAGATTTCGTCGAGGCGATGGTTTTCAACGCCTCCAGTAATTGATTCTCAGTGAATTTAGGAATATCAGGGAGAACCTCGCTCACTTGTTCCTTCAGATATTTAAAAAATGTCCGGTTCTTCAATTGATTCTGAATCGTCAACGCCTGCAGCTTCCATTTTTGGACAATAGACTCACTTTCTTTCTCCGCCTCCTTCTTCTCACTACTCCGTTCACTCCGAATGTCATCTTCCTCATCATCATCAATTTTCTCATCTTCCACAACATCCAGCGATTTCCTAGCCGTTTCCGTACCCCCAAAATGAGGTTCATACGGACCGGCATGATCGATCTTGACAGGAATCAGCTCCGGAATCTGGCGAATTTGAATCCCTTCGTTCCGTTCTCTGCTTTCCTTCGTTTCACTGTTACCGATCTCTCCTTGAACCTCATGTTTTGGATCTAGGATTGCCTGTCCCTCGACCGCATCTAGCTTTCCTTCAATGGATCGCTTCTGGTGAGCCACATCATCGGATTCAACTTCCACCACCTTATCTTCATCATTCGAGCCTTGGTCCTGCTGGTCCTTCTCTGAATCTTCTACGACTGCATCAAATCTCCTGATTCCTTCCTCGCTACCACCAGAATCCAACTTACCCCCAATATCAGCAATGATCTGGTCCTTCTGCTCCTCCAATTTCTTATCAATCACTCCCGCATCATCGCTGATGCTTCTGGATGACACGCGAACAATCAGAAATACTATCGGAATGAGAATACGAACAGAGTTGAATGCTCTCATGGTCGCGGTCGCGAAGCGAATGTCTCGGACACTCGACGAAAGATGCCGAGCAACCCCTCGTCTATGGGCATAACCGTGAGAGTACACGGGGAATAACCCACACACATAATGGAAACACGTTCATGGTTGTAGAAGGGGCAAGCCATTGGCATTTCCATTTTTGCAGTACATCTGGATCTTCAGGGTTGTCGAGAGGCAGGTTCATGGCCTAGCGTCATCATTTATGGAGGATACAAGAGCTACAAGAGTCTGATAATGGCGCTTGTTTTTACCTGATCATCGATTTCTTCATGGCATTCAACGAGAATTATTTGGAATTGAGATTAAATAAATAGCGAGACATATCAGAATAAATTCTCCGAAAGCGTCTCGTAATTTCTTCGGTGGGGGATGATTTTTTTTTACGCCCTTGAAATTATTTCTTATTATTTCTTCGTCTCGCACTGCAGGAATCTTGAATCTCTCTCGATTTTATTCCCATCTTCGTGAACTTATTTAGTATGATGCCTTCAATCCATTGACTTGTTCGTTTAATTTTCCAGGAGAGGCAAACCTGTATTCAATGTGTTTAAAGAGCATTCCTCTCTTTTGTAGATCGAAGACCCAGTATTTATCATACCATTCTTAGCACACCGTTATTTTTTTTTCAATCTTACAATAGTTTTTAGGCACAATTAATATATAAGGTTTTTCAGTCTGGACTCGAGCGGATCTAACGGATTACTACAGAAAAAAAAACTCCATTCTTTTCCGCAGAATGAAGTGCTCAGCCTGAATTTATTTTCTTCAATTATCCAAATGGATAAAATGGTTCTTGACACGAATTACAAGCGGCATCCAACAATATTCCCTGCAATCTAGTTAGGGACTTCTTGATAATCACAGGTCTAGGAAAAACTTGCCCCTTGAGATCTTCACGTAACTACACCTTTTTCATCCACACATTCTCGGTAAATTTATTTGCGCCATCCAAAGTAATAATCTCCTACTTCCAATTACAACGGTAACAAAGCAGGTTACGGTCACGGATTATTATTGGTAGAGATAATTATTGGTGGAGATGTATAATATTTTGAAACGTTAAATTTAATTGTCAATGAATTTTGAAATGCACCGGGATCGTTGGAGTGTGTCTCATCGGTCTCGTCGGTTGGTTACGGGTAGGAGATACCTCGCATGCGGAACTCAACCAATAAGAGCTCACCACCCACCACCCAGACCTTTCGCGCGGTTCCTTTTAATGCTTCACCAAGTCAAAGTCAAGTTCAAATTGGCCTCCGAACGTACCGAATAAGCCTCCAAAAAGTATTTCACCGATTGTCTCGATCGGCATCGATTCCCTCGATTCTCTCTCATTTGTCACCAAGTTATAGTTTCCCGTTAATTTCATCGGTCAGGGTTTGTTGATTATCGATTGTCATACCTTTGCGAACTGCGAAGTTACAGTAAAAAGTGAAAGATGAAACGATTTCATTGGTGCATAGTTGGAATTCTCTTGGTGGGATCTACAGTGTCAACAGCAGACGATGGATTTCAAGTGGAAAAAATTGCCAAGGACACCAGCACCAGTCAACTGGTCACCAATCTCATCGATTTCATCTTCGGTCACAGTATTAGCTCTCAAGGTCGGACGAATGTGCATTACTTATTCACCGAGGGTTTAATGACCTTAAAGAAATTTTCTCCGCAGGTCGTACTTTTGGGATGAAAAGGATACAATTCATGCTCATGCCGATGATGTACAAAATGGGAATGATGACGACTCTTCTAGTGGTTCTCACAGTGATATCCCTGAAGGGATTAATGATCGGTGAGTGCTCCGAATAATTCCCTCTCATCACCAGTGGAAACTGTACGCTCCGAGGATAAAATTCTAACGGTTAATCCCCAAATGTAGTACGACAATCAGAATGACACAGATCAGTCATTCAAGAGTGACCAAAATATTCGGATAATTTGATCGGTGAATAGAAGTAGTCGGCAACCCACGTGATTTGAATAATTTGTGAGGCTTGACACAATTCCAAATGCTGAATGCAAAATAACTTTCCGTAATGACATTCTGTCACGTATCGAGGGACCACGTGTAACAATAATCCCGAAATTGCTTTACCGTTAGACTTTCCCGAGGATCTCCCCCCTTGCATAAGCTGATAAAGTAGATAACTGCCCGGTGTACCATGAAGACCCGTTTTTGATTGCAGGTATAATGCTATTGGTCCTGAAGTTGAGTGCTTTCTTGGGGAAATTCTACTCGGCGATGTCATCGCATCATCAAGTCGCATGGTCACCACCAGCACCACCAGTTTATGTACATGTTCATGGGGGACATCATCAACAACCCCAATGGACATCGCACTATGAACCCAATCCTTGGGAGTCAGCTAGCAATCCTGGAGATGAACACTATCATTACAAAGGATAGCTTGTCTAATCTCTTTGCTCTCAATTAGATAAATTCTCATCAACCAGATTGGCATTCGCAATTGTTGACAACAATTGCCGAGTGGCAATGATAATGGCCATAATTTTCAATTTGCGCAAGTAGGTTCATCGTAATACGTGTGCCTCAGGGGAACCAATGGTCACATGCTCATTGATTTAGTATTAGAAGACCAAAAGGATCGACCAAAACTCACGTATTTATTCTGTAAAATATTTGTACAATGAATACTATTAATTTTTTATCGGTTGTTGTTTTTTACTCCTTCTGATCTCCTGAGGATCTAATACATAATGAGGGGTAAGTTTAGCGGTGTATTTACTATCTCACCGAGAATTCAAGGTTGACTGACAGACCGGAAGCTCCAGACGGTCACTAACACTCATTGCGTGCACACCGAGTTGCTTGGATACTTGCTCCATAGAAATTGCACTCACCTTGCAATTGAGACCCACTTTATTATGGTGGGGTATGATGATAAACTCTAGGCTTGACCACTCAAGATCAGTCTTAATGCAACCGCAGAGATTGTGAAGAATTCCCATAGTCTTGTTTATCTACTTATCCATCGTAAATGTTGGGAAAAATATGAGAGCTATAACAGTGGAGTCGCGTGTTTACTTGTGGGTTTACACGTTGGTGTGGTCAGTGTTTATCGCCCGGGGTCAAATACCCGCGGAGAATGATTCTGTAATTCATATTCTACCCGGCATTAAGCTCACAGCCATCGAGGATGGAGTGACTATTAAGATCGATGGTCAACCATTCTGGGGAGGTAATTATTCATTCATGAGGATGAATATCATCATTTTAATTCATACGAACGGTGTTTAGTTGGTAGAACAGGGAGTCATGGTAATAATACACCATCTGGATCAACGCAGAAGCGGCCGACGATTCTCCAGAGGCTTGGCGCCATGATGATGCTGGTGCCTCTGGTGATGCAGGTATTACTTATTCATTATGTCATGACTGTTCACCCAAATTACTCATGATTTAATTGTTCTTAGCTACTCTCGTTGCCCGGTGCGCTTGCATCGATCAAGCTATCGCTTTTGAAGAGTTTAATCGTTGGGAAGGTGGCACTTGTCATCATGCTGTTCAACTTGTTGAAGAGTTTACGACCTCCTGAGGTCGTCGTGGTACATCAGCCACCACCTGTTCACTATGATCACTACTATTCACCATATGAGGACGACGGGGGTGACAAGGGCTGGTTCACCTGATCACGCTTGTGCGATACATCTCTGTTGTTGATATTTTTTTTTTAATAAAATGAGAATTGTGAAATTTGGTGTTTCGCGTAGTATCTTTTTTTTTAATCGCTGACTCACGGTATGTGTGAGGCGATTGCTGACCGCCCGACAGCTGGCGGGAGATGTCCCACTTTTTCGATGTTAACGGCATCTCGGTCCAGATTACCTGCTGAACCAGTCCAACAGTCAATATCACTTGGAATTTCTCTCTCGTTAAAATGATAGAGTGAAAATGAAATCACTCGTTGTAATACTCTCCATCATGGAGTAGTCATCGAGAATTTGACTTTGGGGGATAGCAATGACGGATATAGAATTTTTTAATGTCCAGAAGAGTCCAGGTGTTGATGAATGAAAGGTTGTCGTCCACTTAGCAGGTAGATCGTTATTTAGAGAGCGATCGACATCTCCGAGCACCTGTAATTCTTCATTATATCATTTTAACCGTTAGATTTCGAGTTCTACGAAATCTCTTGATATTCTCGTTCGATTTTTAATTTTGGGGAGTCGACGCATGATCTCAATCATTTGGATATCGGGAAATTGACCGGAATAGAATTTTTTTTTCACACTGATTCATCGACGATTCTCACTGCGTACGCGCTCCACAAACCTGACTCTATTGTTTTGTCGGGTGCTCATCGAATTTCTCACATGGTTGAGGTGCATCGTATCAGTGATTGGATTTTTGATCGGGCATTGTTGGAAATGTATAGCGAAATCTAATTGTCCACTTGGGAATGAGGGAATAACGGTGGATTATTTTTAATGACGGGTTTAATATATTTTATATCATGGAAATTTGGGTGTGGGCACATCATTTGTATGGGCCCATGGCCGGGATTCCACGGCCTATAGTCCACCTAATTTCAGAATTGAGAAATTCTTGAAAAAAATCATTGATCATCGTGAGTTGATATTTATTTAAGCCTGATTTCACTTCGGAGAATACGAGAAAATGGCAGATATCAGTGAGACTATGGAAATAATGCGATGAATTGTAAAATATATACACGTGGCATTGGCAAAAAGTATTTCAGGAGAAAACACAGCGATAGATTCTGGTTAACTTCAATCAGAATTTCGCGGGTAATGATCGTCAGCCAGATGCTTGTAGAAAATATAATTAAATCTCAGGAAATATCAATTGACGGGGATATATTACGGGAATAATTTCAACCTTCCGTTTGATTTCCCTCGCGATGTCACGCGTGAGAATGATTGATGTGTTGTGACGAGTGAATCGATTATGTCCAAACTGTCATTCCGAGTAATTGTTGCTTGGACAGATATTCCAATATTTTTTCATTGCAACAGGTCCCTGGCAATTTCATAGAATCACTCTATTCCAAATTATTTAATTTAATGCAGTGCAGATTTAAAAAAAAATCATCACTGATTCTCTCGTCCACGAGAATGACTGAGGGCATCGACTAGAAAGCGAAAAGGCATCAGCATTCGGTGGAGTGGGGAATAATTATTTAGATTTCGGGCTTTAAAGACCCAGTTATTGTTCCACCCATTTCCGTATACTGCAAGAAGAATATCAAATTTGTAGAGAAGGGATACGAGCCGTTTCTCATTGGCGGATTGTATATCCCAGCGTGTATACGACCGAAACAAACACCAATATGCACCGTCCCACCGGCTTCTTCGGGATAAATAAGAAGGACCGACTGGGAATTAAAAACTTCTGTTGGTCTTGTGTCACGCATTAGTTGATCGGTTCTGGTGTTATCTGGTGGTCCGAGTGTCAGAGATTGTGAGGATTGAGATGTCAGGGCTACTTGCTGTTGGGCTGATTGCCCTCATGACAGTGTCTGTGAGATCAGAGGGAATTCTGGATTGTCTTTATCAAGATGACAGCCTTGAGTGTGGGAGGAAGACCGCGGATGCGGCTCTTGATAAGATAGAGCTGGAGGCAACAGGGAGGAAAAGTCCCCCGAGCTTCAGCGAAGCCATCGAGGAAACTGCTGGACTCTTTGTTGAGGGTGTGCAGACCATTCTTGGAACTGATGCTGATCCTGCTGAGAGACAAGTTGACACTGGCAATCGTACGTTATTTTTCTTCAGATACTTCCTCTTGAATAGAAATCCACTGATCACAGGGACAAACTCAAGGAATTATCTCTCGATAATTTCTCGATACATGATTTGTCACTTGTAATTATTAATAAGTAGCCCAGAAAAATTACTTGCAGAATCTTTTTATTTCTGGGTCGAATTTCAATGTTGCGGCCTCATCGATTCCATTTATGCTCTTAACCAGGGTCATTACTGTCAATTATGAAAAATAATCACCTATAAAATTAATACTCTCGATGCGGTGAGACAAAAGAATACAAAAGAACCGGTAAAAATAGCCGGAAGTGGTTGATCTTTGGTTCTTTTACGATGTACGAGTGCTAAAAGTCAGTGGAAATTGGTTCAAGTTTAAGAGAAAGCACTCGGGACGCGTGCCAAATTATATCTCATTACACAATCACCGGGGAAAAAAATCGCTAACAATACGGAATAACGTATAATTTTTCTGTCCAGGTGAAGCCAGGCTCAAGCTGTTCCTCAAGAAGAAGAAGAAGTTGGTGAAATTCAAGAAGCTGATGTTGAAGATGATTCCCTTCATCATGCTGATGAAAGCGAAAATTTCGCTGATGCTCCAGATGATCTCCACGCACTTCCAATCCAAGTTCTTCATAATCGGTATCATCAGCATCCTCATCAACGGGGCTAGACTCTTCCTGGAGCTCAAGAAGAATCACAATCCTGGCAAGGTCATCTATTACTCGAGTGCCGAGCATCAGCATCATTATGATCATGATGACGAGGGGAACTGGAGGCGATCCGTTGAGAATGTTGGATTTAATCCACAAGAGAAAGCCTATAGCGCTCACTTGCCTAACTATTAATACCAATTGCCGACTGATGACAATTATTTCTATTATTTCTATAATCATGTGTACATATTTTACGAAGATAAATGATCGAGGAATGTCTGCCCAACTGATCATGGTGATATCGATAATGTCCCACTTTTTTATGTGGAAAATTGATATTCCACGTGAGTTACCTATCGAATTCGAACAACCGTTACGCTAATGGCATTTCCACTCGGTCAAAATTAGTGTCAATTAATATTTTCGGTTTCCCAATCCAATACCACGAGATTCTCAATCGGTTATTTTATGGTAATATTTATTGTAGTTATTTATTGTAGAAACTTTTTGAATAAATATTTATTAGAAAAAGGTGTATGTGTGTTAATATTTGAATTTTTCATCGCTTTCCCGATGACCTGACCTGAATTAGGGAATAATCAGGCTTATTAACAGCATTATTATTCACAGAATACATCAATACGTATTTCAATTAAAATACCACTAGGGCCTGTTCTCATTTATTTCTAATTAAATTGTATATCGCGCCGACTAATTTGGCTGATTTGAAGCCGGAAAATTAGGAAGCGACGGATCAAGTTGAATAGAATTATCATCTGAGATCAGCAGAAAAAATTTCGTATAAATAATTATTTGTAATTCATGGTGAATGCCCTAGCGAGTTGGGAATTCATCGTTGGTTTTCACAGATATTCGAAAAATTGACCTCCACACGCGATGACCTGCCCTCGGCTCTTATCTTGCGCTTCGGGAGAGAAAAAGAGAACATGTTTTCGGCAATGCACTATTGGCAATGCCCCAAGGTGCTGTTGTCTCATCCCGAGCGATAAATTAGCATTGGTCCTTGATGGTTGTACGCGTTGGATATTAAGAATGGGAGAGAAAGCCTCAACCAAAAATTCCACGGCATGCGTTTTTTGCATTGGATTGATGATGATGATGACAGACTGTCCTCTGATGGTCACTCGCTGAGACCAAACGTGATTACGTTTTTAATTCAACATTTGTGGGAATTGAACCATTCATACATGATTCAAAATCCTTCACGTGAGGTTCCTATATAACACCCTACTAGGGAACGAGCCACCAGTGTGTGCAGAATCTTCGGTGTTTTAACAAAGGAATTGTCGCCGACATGATTGTCTACGGTGTAATGACGGTCTGTGCTCTTGTCGTGGTTTTTGCTGATCAACAGGTTCCGAGGAAAATGAGACCCATTCCCGTATTCAGGGTGAGTTTCGTGATTGATATTCTGGTGAATCCATTGGTGATTTTTATTGATTTTCCGGTCATAAGGATTCACCACCGGCTGGACTTACATTACCGAACAATGCAACTGCCATTCGGGAGAATATCGTTGACACTTTCTCATGTGAAAACAGAATTTACGGATATTACGCCGATGTAGATAACGATTGTCAAATATTTCACGTCTGCATGCCCCAAAATAGGGGTGCAATAAGATGGAGTTTCATATGCCCTGAGAGCACGGTTTTTAATCAGGTACCGAGATTAATGTTAATGAATTAATTAGCTGGTAATTTTATTAAATAAATTTTCACGCTAGGCGACATTTGTCTGCACATGGGAAAACGATTCAATTCCTTGTGAGGAATCTGAGCAATATTATGGCCTCAATGAGGAATTCGGTAAGGAGGAGCCACAGGAACCGGAAGGTACGGAAAATCCTCAGAGCCCAGAGGAGGCGACTTACAACCCTGAGGAATATCCACCAAACAATGAAGTACCAGTGACTCCATTCTATGGCAACACTCGGGGAAGGGGTAAAAAAAATCGCGGTGGCAAAAGTTATTCCTCAGAAGGAACAACAAAATTTCCTTCATCAACAGAAAACAATGACGAATAATTGGCATAAATTTATTCTTCACACATAATTTCACATATTCTAATTAATCTCGCGTTAAATCGTCCAGGTAATACTGTTCACCAAGAAAGCAAAAGCAGATAACTTACACAATGTCCCAATGCCTCTGGATATGTACAATAATTTTTCAATTAATCAATCAATAGATGTAAATAAAATATCAGATTGTATGTACAATAAATTGATATGTCTGCGATAATTGGTTGAAAACGAAAGGCCATTTCATTTTCATTAAATAGTTATTTAATTTCAAGCGTGTACCTCTGTAAAATAATAATCCGGCAGTTAGCAAAGTAAATTGAAGGAAGAGTTCGAGAGTTTGATGACTCTCTGTAATCAGTATCTTTGGATAACTAGCCATTCGTGTTCAGAGACACATCTGCTTCTTCGTCGAAAAAAAAAAAAAAATACAAGTTGGAATGAATAAATGGAGAATATTTCTACAAGAATATTTACAGGGAATAAAATCTCGAGGTGATTCAGTAGTGGAGGACTAAATAAATTTTTCTTCCAGCACATGAATTAAATCTCATTGCACACCTTCACTGCTGAATCAGTCATAATAAAAATTTCATATTCACATGTACATAATATCTGATGAGAGTAGGCTTTCCCAATATTTTTAAGCTTCTGAGTCTCTCGCCAGATCGGTCTCGATTTCATCGGGTGTTCGTAAATCGATGGCAAATCGTTTCTTCACATTGACCGATGTGTCCTCAGCCTTTCCCAACGCCTTGACCATCTGTGAGTAAATTTGGAAGGCTGTGGCTAGAGCGTAGGTCAGCTGTCTGGCGTGATGCTTGGATTCACAGACAAATGCGTGACACTCGAAGGGTGAAATCTTGCGAAAATTGCCAGAATCCCTTACCACGATCATGGAGAATACCCTGGTGTAGACGAGATCCTGTACACCATAGGAAATTGTCTCGATGGTGTAGGTCTTGGCGATGGCAGGCTCTCCTTTGATTTTCCCCAGGGGAAGGAGAGCGACTCCATCCTTCGAGACGACGAGCTTCACCAGGGGCAGAATTGTATCAGTTGGCAGGGATTTAGCAGCTGCCACCATATTATCGACGGGTTTTCTCGTGTGCTTGATACCCCAGAGGCCTCTCGCATCGTGGGAGCCCAGGTACTTCACCTGGAACACCTGTGGCAGATCGTTCGAACCCTCGAACACGTTGTTGTCGATTGATAAACGCGATAACTTCGAGATAACCGTTTTCTCACGAGAGGAGAGGGGTGTCGAGATGTCGGTGCGCATTTCAATATTCTGTTTCTATAAATAATAAATTGACAAACCATAATTATTCAACTTGAACTCATCTATTCACAAAGTCACACAATTTATGATTAAAATACACTCATGAGATAATAGATCTGAATCTAAGAGAGATAGCGCAATTCACTCGGAGATCTTTTTTGTAGAGTGGAGTAAGAGCTTGAATAACGGTCTCTATAAAAATTGTGGTATGGCCGTTAGATTCAGAGATATTTATTGGATTTAATCGAATAAGGTATTCAATGATCGGCTGAATGTGGAAATGATGAGTTGACTCACGTTGGGATTTCTCTTAGCACCGGAGGACTGAACTTTGAGGTGATACTCGACGACGTTGGGTATGTCCGGAGTTTCTCGAGCGACTGAGGATCCAGAGGACTCGTTGCGCTGACTGTGGGCCAGCCGGTGGCTTCCTGTTTCCGGTGACGTTGTGCCTCCCTCAGCCACGCCTTTTGTTCCATCCCCAACGAGAAAGGCCCTAGGGTTGCCCACACTCCGCTCATCCACCTCCTGCTCCTCACTCTTCACCAATTTTTTAACACGATTCAGGGCCTTATCATTGCGCCTCGTGAAACCAAATTCATCATCCTCCATTGCATCGATCAACTACAACCATCACAATTAAATCGAAATAACGTCTGTTGATAATTATCTCAACTGGCAAATCCTCTAGTTACATAAGTCAATTGTCTTCGTGGCGCTTGCACCGTGTAATTACATATATTTTTTTTTTCCTCTTACCTGGACATGATAATTAGAATTGAAAGCCAAATGTTTAAATCCCGGTGCCATGGGATAGGATTTAACACTAGGATTAATCGAGGCGTCAAGTGGTCACCTGGGCAACGTACATTGAATATGTAATGAGTATTTTAATTCTCGTATGAACCTGCCAACTCTACCTGGCCCCCACGACTCCTGCACCTGACTCACTTCCTGTCCACGATATACCCACACCCTAGACTCCCCTCATCCGGATATTATGTGGGTAAAGAGAATTTTTTAAATGCCCATGTGATTCCATCTCAACTGACAATCAGAAACGGTTCGGAAAGTACTGGAATTTTTTTTTTGTATTTATCCTAGGGTTTTTGTCTGTCAAGTGAATATCAGTCGTTGGTCAATCAATAGTTAATGAATTGTTAATCAATTAGTTAATGGTGGATGAATCGTGTGAGTGTGGAAAGTTCTTTTAAACTTGTTTAGTCTGAGATATTTTCGCTTCCAACGGACTCTGTGGGGTTTAGGGTATGTCCAGCTCATTGGCCCCTTTGGAGTGAAAAAAAAAACGGGGATGAGGTCAGGTGCAAGGTGCGGAGAGCACGTGCGCTCTGCTCGACAGCTGTTTTCCGGTACCTAAGACGACGAAATCACCCTGTTGCCTATTTTTACTCTTGCAGCCCGAATTTAATCCCCAATCCTCGAATTTCAGTGATTAAAATAAGGAAATGATCATTTCATTTTATTGGTTAAGCCGTTGATTGCAGGCAATGATGATCTACGATAATATCGTGACGTCATTATTGTGATAAAGAATTTCATGCTTTTGATATCTGGTGAGAAGAAGGAAAGGGTAACGTGTCGACTAGTTCTCTAGTCTAGTTTTCGAGGAATATCTCGGGATCTAAGAGAGATAGCGAAATTTTTCTCAAAACCTGTTTCGTCGAGTGAAGTGAGAGCTACAAAAAAGGTTCTAACAAAAATTCACTATCTCCCCCGGTTTCCGAGATATTTACCTCTTTCCTACAGCTATTTATTTATTCATTGAAATAATACGAAAACTGATTAATCCGCTATTTTTAACCGGAAGTGGAAGAAAGCCCGACGCGTTATTCGTCGAAAAAAAAGGAGGGATACGATGAAAAATAAAGGTAACGAGCGTGTGCCATCGGGCGTGACAGTATTTTCGCATTGGGGGGTTTAAAATACGAATCCTTCTGTTTTTTTATTGTATTTTCTCTATTGTCAGAACTGCGTTTAATTTATACCCGTCACTATTTCCGATGCGAGAGTATCACGCACATATGATATTTACCTTTTCATTCTCGATCGTCCGAATCGACGACGAGTGAGTAACAATAAAGAGAAATGACGAGTTATGGAGACAATTGACCGGGATGCAGGAAGTGACGCTTATAAACAGTGTTTATAACAAACGGTTGGGCAGGAAGTACCTCGGGTACTGTAACGTCCAAAATCACTCGGGCGTGCACCAAATAAAACATCAAACTAAATAAGCGACAACTGAAAATGCGAATTTACCCATTTCCGTAACCTTGAGCCTATCACACCACCCACCCACCCACAATTTATCAACTATTTACTCACCAGGTGCTTTTAATTCAATTTGCATAAGCACCTGTTGATAATTACCGATAAAAATTGGAATCAATCAAATAATTGAGACATTTCACTCGACACTATCAAAAGAATTGGTTGAAATATTTATTCCCTCGTGCTTAGACCCACCTGTTACACGAGTCCACTTCCGGGTGTTAATATATTCCGCTTTTTGCTGATCGGGGAATTAAATTTATGTGAGAAAAATAAAAAATATGGATTTGCGTGCGTCGCTCAGTGAGTCGCAACGGCCACTGCTGGCAAATGTGGAACACTTTGAGCACTGGCAGTCTGATTCGAAATGAAAAAAAAAAAAAAGTAACTCCTGACTCTGTGTCACTGATAAACGGTTTTATACCGGTGTATGTTGCCGTGTGATTGCGACGAGTCGTAAAACATTTTCGAGATTAGGTGTTACTGAATTACCTAAGTCGATTCAGTTTCTCGGTGACGATATATTTGCACTGCAGAATGATCATCTACAGGGAAAATTTACATAGTGAAATCATAATTGCTCGTGGGGATGACGAAATTTCAAAATTTTTTATTGTTCCCGTGATTACATTTTTTTTTAAAACAGAATGCGCCATTTTTGTTTCTCGTATTTTAATTGGAAATTCACTTACCGTATTGTCCCCCCGAAATTTCTTCTCTATTCTCGGATTATCCAACACCCTTTTTAATTACTTAATTAATTAGTTGATCATCATCACACGAACCACCACTCAACGCCAGGGAACATCTGGATATTTCCATAAATTTTCCCCGATGATTTCGCAATGCTCGTTATTTAATTTAACCCTCATAATTAATTATTTAATAGAGGAGCATTAACGAATCCCGAGCAAACGGATACGTGAGAAAATTCTGGGCGACAGGCATGACAGAAAAGATGTCTCGGAAGTCATGACCGTTACGACACGAATGGTCGTATGTAACAATTCCTCTCAAATTCTCAACAATTTCGCCTGAAATCATCCTTTCGTACAAGGAGATGAGCCTTTCAGTTTCTCGGAATGATTCATCGGAATCATCAGACATTCCAGTCGATTAAACTCAAAGACTAATCATTGCAACAATCATTATCTATAATTATGACATCTCGATGGAATTCAGTCATTTAATTTGACAGTTCTATTTCCTTCACTCAACAAATGATTTTCTTTATTCTCTCATATCGAATAATTATTTAATGATTATTTTCAATTTCTGAATTGACAGAATGATCTCAGAAGCAATTAGATTTTTCGGGATTTCCTCGATGTCCAATAAATTTTCCTGAAATAATTGGAAATTCAGTGGAAAATTCTTGACAGTATATAAGTGGTAGATGATGAGATTAAAATTGTTTGGTTTTGATGAACTCAACCGTAAAATCCTTGTCATAGATGTAAATCATCGCAACCAAAATTACAGGGCGTTTATATCAGCATTCGCGATCATCAAGGTCGTAGAAGAGTGGATAAACAATTAGTATCCTTATTAACGTTGAATGTAATCCCCGATGGATTGCATTTCGATAGAACGAGTGATGTGTTTTTTAAAAAATCATTGCCCCATCGGAAAAATTATCGCAATTCCGGGATCACTGTCATAATTTTAAAAATAATTTTCAAAAGTCACTGGAGCATTTGGTTTACCCAATAACGAACAATAGACTCGATTTGTCGAGTCATATGGCGATGATTTGGGTTCAGATATTGATGACTCGAGGAGATCGACTCTCATCCTCCAGTGACCTCTGACTTCGAGTATTACATCTTCATTTTTTTTTGTTGAACGATTCAACTTCAACGAGAGTGATTACGAAATGGGAACAGTCATCATCATCATACCAAAACAATTCAAAGACTTCACAGAATTTAGTTTACCGATGGCATCGCATGGCCAACGTTTCGGAGAAGGGGTGGGATCCACTTGTAAGAGGGGCTCTCAGAACATCCCCTCTTCTTCAATGTGTCTTCACTTCAGAGGCATATATATACTGGAGCATCTTGGAATTCAGAAGGAATCAGTGGTGATTTGTCAGGAATTCGATCTGCTAAATATTATTTTTTATTTTTTCATTGGATCCAGTTGAGCTGCGATAGATGACAGTTGAAATTTTAATTCGCTCAAGGTTTGATGAAGTGACTTTTGTGGTCGAAATTCAAATTTCAGAAGTGATTTTTTTCTCGATCTTTCATTTAATTTTTTTTTTGAAAAAAAATTTTTTTAGATGATTTCGCGGTTGATTTGGGTTCTTGTTATTTTTACTGCGGCCCTTGTGTACCAATCAACGATGGCGGTAAGTTGAAAGATTGTATTCGCCCTGGTTTTTGTAATTTACATGCAATCAAGGCATGTAATGTAAACATGAAATAATGTGAATGGGTGCAATTCGAGTGAGATATCTCACGATTTCGTAACCAGGACAATCCTATCGTGTACTTCATCGGTTTACCCACACCTAATTAATTAATTGAATCCTACGCGCTCGGAATTTCGTAAATTTTCACTTTTACCAACTTCTTCCCATGATTTTCTGTCACTCAGTAATTATCCCGTAATGTGGGTGAATCATCCCTTTCGATTGAAGAAAGAAAAACAATGAAAAAGAATATTTTTTCTGCCAATTAATTTTATGAAAAATCCAGAAAATGCATCAGTGGGATTATTAATTAAAAAATTGATTAGTAATCATTTCGGCAAATGGAAATTTCCGCGGAAAATTAGATGCTGAAGAGGAATTATGAAATATTGCGGCGGGTGTTAGACAAAGGAAGGGCCAGGATCGTAAAAAAATAGAGGAGTTAGTCGTGTATGAAGACTGCGCAATCCATTCATTTTCACCGGAAGGTGGATACGACAGGAGGAACAATAAAGTTGCTCCAATCGAATCGCGATCAATGTTATCACACGTTGGATGATGAATCGGTAGAACGTAGAGTAATGAATAAAACTTGGATATCCGCTTAAAGAGCAATGTTTGTGATTCCGGTCACTCCATCACTCCGGATGTTCCTGAATCGATGAACTTCAAATTTCCCGAGTAATTTCCACAGGGACAGAATTTTTTTTATCTCGAAATGATTAAAAAAAATCGTCTCAAATGGTTTCTCCGCTTAAGGAGAATGAATTAACCAAAAAGGGCTTTATCTTTCTAATTGTTACAGCAAGTCGATGGATATCGTCCAGGAGTGGATTACCCCATCTACAATTCCGTTCCTTTCGGTCTTACTTTCAACTGCAGAGGGAAATTACCCGGATATTATGCGGATCCTGAGGCGAGATGTCAGGTCTGGCACTGGTGCCTTCCCAGTGGTCGAATGTTCAGCTTTTTGTGTCCCAATGGAACTGTCTTCAGTCAGACAACTAGAGTCTGTGACTGGTGGTTCAAGGTTGACATTATATATTTCCACGAATTATGAATTTACCGGAGAGTTAGAAATCAGAAATCGAAATTTATTTCGCGTTCGGTTGTTTAATTAATTTTTTATTGCGATTACCAGGTGGACTGCAATGAATCACCGAGACTCTATGGAATCAATGACGATTTGTACAGAGATGCCAATGGAAACCGGATATGAATTATGATACGTCGACACTTATTTATGCACTCAATAAAAATATGAAAACTCGAGGAATTGTGATATTTTATCCACTTGAATCGGGGAATTTATCAACATAGATCGGTCGAATAGAAATCCCTATTATCCATCAGGTTAAATAAAACAAACAATAACAATTGACTCATCTGACACTTTATTTGACTAAAAACGTTGAAAATACAAAATTCATCACTTATCCCACATAAATCTATATATTACATGTCCTCATGTCATTGAATAATTCAAAAATCTATTTTTCATCCAATTTTATTCACCAGAACCATTAACCATTAAAAAATAAGGCTGGAGGAAAAAACAGAAGCGAACAACAATAAAACATTAATTAACAAACAAAAAAATTTTCTTAACAATCTACAAGATATTGCGAATGATATCAATCAACGTGAGATGCTGAACAATGGAAAAGAAACTTTACCTTTTCAATACAATTTTACTTGATTCGAGAAAAAATAATCATTTATTTTGTACAGAGAATTAAATATTTGTGACTCTCTTGAACAATTTTATCTCATCTACTTATCAATTATCTCTTTAGTCTGAGGTTGAACCGATGGAGTGGGTACTTATTCCAAATGGTATTGAGCAATCATGATTTCATTGAAAAGAGAATTGAGTACAGAAAAGGTAAACGTCCCTTCTGACTCTCGATTCTCAAATTTTTTTAATTATCAAATTACCTTTTGAACTTTATGAATTTATTTCCCGGATACCAGAGACCTTGAGTCTTCCATCTGGAATGACGAGAGTTCCTTAAAATATTTGATAAAGCGTTCCTTTAGGCCCACATGCAGCGAATTCTGCTGAATTAACACCTGAAATTTCTCCCGTTCTTATCACCAAGAGCATCACATTTTCCTCTGACGATAGCGTTGAACGAGTGATATGAGGCCTTGGGCTACGAATGGCCACGTGATCATCAGGACAAATATTCGAGGAGAGCAGTCCCTGAGTGGCCACCACTTGGGATAAATGCTTGGACATTCCTAAAAAGTTCAACCATTAGATTTGATACTTTCATTGGAAAATTGTCTGAACAATTTGGAGTCTCACATGCTGTGGTGCTAACGCTTGCAATGCCCTTCCCTCCAATCCCCTCACCCTCCCAGTTATCCTATCCAAATCCCTCTGAAGATTCTGCATGGTAACAGCGATGTGACTGAGAAACTCGGCATTATCCTTCTTCTCCCTCGAGCGTCCTCTCTCCTGACTGCACTTGATCTCCTCAACGTCATTTTTATACCCATTCGTGAGACTTTTCGATACCTTCCCATTACCCTGCCCCAGAGACTTTGTCACTGTTCTCTCAGGTGCTATCTGAAAAAAAAACGTCGCGTTTGAAAAAAAAAACACCGATGACTTATGCATTGAAATGACAGTCACTCTGAATTGCGTAAAACATTGTCGCCACTGGTGGTTTGGACGGTGGAAAATTACCTCGACCGTGTCTTTAAATTCCTCATCCTCACCATCAGTGTCAGGTGGGAGAGGACTAGCACTGTGACTACTTGCTGGGCTAGTCTCCAAACTGCTCGTTATGTGTCTCGATGGGTTTCTCACTCTCTGAGGTGATGTCTCCCTCGATCCTGATTGAATAAAATAATTAATCTGATTGGATTGACACGAATCTGGCAATTAATCGGGTTTTTACCAAGAGGGGAACCAGAGAGTGGAGAGCCTGGTTGTGATCTCATTCTCTCGATAACTGGTCCCACCAATAGTTCAAGGTCCTCAGCCGGAACACTCTCGTAAAATGCATCGAGACTACCCAAGAATGTCGCTACGTTGTCCGTGTAGGACATTGTCTCGACAATTTTTTTCAATTCATCGACGTAATTGTTCATCGCCTCTTGGCGACTCATGTTTCCCAGCCTCATCCATGCGTCCCATTTTGCTTTTTTCACAACTTCCCAAAAGGCGGGTTTCGACTGCTGACAGGGACCCTCTGTTGCCTGTTTATAGTAGCCGTAAAAACGCAGCTGGAGCTCATGACTTGGTTGATAAGCACCTGAAGATTTATCAGTGATGAGACCAAAATATTGATTTCAGACAAACTGAAATTCCGTAGATACTCATTGTTTCTTATTTTAGCTAATTATTCATGAATTAAAATGAATGTAAAATGGAAAAAATTGTTCGATACAACAAAAACGTCGTGAATCATTGATTGATTCGTTTTAGTCTCAACTAAAAAATTTACGAGTGAGAGAATTAAAATTTCTAATTTACACGAAACAAATCAAAGTTCATGACCAATTTTTTTTCAGTCTGAAATAATTCCCCGTGTAAGAATGAATCTCCTCGATAAATCAAATGCTCGGTCCTGAAATCTTTGTTAAAAGTGAGAATGTGAAAGTGTTAATCCAATTTTTTACACTCATCAGAGCCCGACCAGACGTATCCTCGTCGTCACTCTCACTTTCGAAATTTCACGCTGTAGCGAATAACATGAGCAAAAGGTAACTGTCAGTTGCTGGATGATCAGATGGGCCAAGATATGACAGACATGTAAAAACCCCCAGCCCCCAGTGAGAAAATCTAATGTGAAATCATGTGTCCCCACAGACAAAAAACTCATCAATAATTAAATAACTAGATTCCTGACTCGAATGCATTAATAACATCACCTTCGGTGTCAAAAAAATCAACAAAAGATTTCGATGCACTAGAAATATTCTTTCCAAATTTCCCGACAGCTGAGATAAATTTTTCCATAATTTCCAGTGGCCAAAAGATCATTCATTAGGTCATGTGGACTTTGTCACTAACGTCACAAATTAATTTCAAACCAAAAGATAATAACTCATCATCATGGCTCAGACCCTTTCCCCTCTCCATTAACAATTTGATAGTAGATAATTAAAAATAATAAACGTACCATTTTTTGGTAGACTCTTAATAACATTAACTGCAGCAACGAACTTTTCTTCGGTAGTCATACCTTTCCCTTCACTCAACAATATTAAAACCTTGTATTTACGTCTCACGTATTAAACTTGGAAAAATGAAAGAAAATAAAATTTAAGACACTCGACAGTTGCATTCACTTCAACAACACTCTTGCTGTACAGAACTAGTCCACCAGAGCTGTTAGGGGAGCACAACTAGCTCCGAACCGTGAGTCTAGGTACTAAATGAAAATGAATGAAAATAGGTGAGAATTATTTATTTCTATTTTTGTTTGTGGGAGGCTCGGCCAATCGTTATCGAGATCGTTTTCACTCCATCGAGGGCTCAAAAGTCATCTCGATGTTGATTGTGTGTTTATAAATGAATATGTGGAACACCAATACATTTTGGAAGAGACAGCGGTGACATCTGGAACCTCCATTGATGATAATGATGATGATGAGCAAGAATTTTCGGGAATTCATTGAATAATTTCATCTTTTATTTTCAATCAAATAAATATCAAAAATACATCTCAAAAATAAATTCAGTCATGTCTCTATTCCTTAAAACATACGTGGAATATATATTCTACTAATATATGATATAGAAATATATAAGAATAATATACTAACTTTTTCTGCAAATCGGCCAATTTTTAATGCTTGAATGTATATTTTTGTATTTCACATTTTTTCACTTAGCACTACCGAATTTTTCTGCAGTGAGCGGTTGTATTCATCGGTGGAATTTATCGGAGAATAATTCCACGTGAAATTTGAATTTTACCGCTATGAGCAGCGGAAAATGGCGGTCATAGGGACCCCGCAAATTGTTCATTACAACTAGTCGATTCTCTTACGGACAAAGTAACGCCGATAAACGGTACATTATTAACGTTATTCTCAATCTGAGTGAATGGTTGAGGTCATAAATCCGGTGTCATAAGTGAGCCGAGGTGTTCAAGGTAACCCAGTGCTATTGATTTCGTCATTACTCCAATCAACTCCGATATTATAGATAACAACAAAGAACACGGGAGTAAATTTCAAGGGACGAGTACACGTAAAAATTCAGTGATTGCATTGTGGAATTTGATGGTTTAATGAGTGAAATTTTCTCTCAATTTAAACCATACCTGAATATTATGCATCCAAATAACAATTGGAATGCGCGTCGATATTGTGCCTGAGTTGATTTTAATGAGTCAACAATTCTGATGAATATTGATGAATTTACAAATTTTTTTGGATGACCAAAAATAGTGCGAATATTTTATTTAGATGATATGGGGATCGACAATTTTTTTGGAACACGAATGCAATTTTTTTGGAATGCGAATGCATTTTTTTTTGGGTTGTTTTGGAAGAAATTGGAATTGTGTTTATGGTTTCAGGATTCCTTGGATAATGACGACTGTTGGAAAAGGTCGAGGACGGGGTAGAAACACTGAGGAACCTACCCTGAGAAAACCTGAACCACCCTATTGGCCAAGAGATGAATTGATCGAAAGGATTCGAGGGATTGATATCAATGACGTGGCTACCATCAGGGACTCATCGAGTCCATTGTCTGAAATTGTTCGCGACCGGAATGACTTGAAAGACATCGCTAAACTTTACAATGAAGCACTGGAGGACAGAAGTTTTATCTCACACTTGCTGGCGATATTTGAGAATCCCAGCAACAATTTTCCGGCTTTTCTCACAATACTCCAGCCTGATTACGAAGATAGAGAGGATTTTTTCAAAAGATCGCCTTCTAGATTCCTGAATTTTGTATATTTAATGGGTGAGGTTCTCCAACGACCCTGTAAGTTCCTTCCCGGCCCCATGTACACTCTATTCATATCGGCGGTCATTAATTTATGTAAAATTTTACTGGAGTCCGGTGAGGAGGACGAAATTGAAGTTGTCATGAATCAAATTTGGCTCAACGGAGAAAGACTGAATGCAGCTCAACCCAAGGAGCTAGCAGAATTATTGAATCAAATCAAGGGTGTACTCATATCCAAGAATTTGAGCACTAGGTCAAGGGCAATGCTCTTGTACTCGATTGAAATTGCGCATAATAATTGCTCGACAGCGCTGGAAGCTGATCTACAAAAATTCTATGAATCAAATTTAGGAAAATCGACAATCGATGAATTACTGAATCGAAGGAATCTCGCGGCCATCAGTGAAGCTAGAAATTCCGAGCCGAGAATTCCAGAACTCAAAATTCCAGAAAGACGTGAGTATTTCTTTTTTTTTTATTTCTCAATATCAAATTTTCTGCACTTTTTTTGCGATGTTAACGATTTTTGAGGTGAAATTGTAATTTTGTTGACAGAATCTCCTCCTCGATTTAATCCCAATAAAAATCCGAAAAAAACAGAGGAGAAGGAGCCGCACAAGCATCCGCAACCTAATCAGGCACGGCCCCGTGCCATTCGAGGTTCAGGTGTCAATGGAAGTCGCGATGAGGAGAAAAAAAATACAAGGGATTCGTCTTCAAACTGGTCAGACGGAAAAAAAGGATGGGGTCATGACGATCGTTTTGAGAGAGACTACTAAAAGACTATTTCAAGCTCGCGACTTTTGACGATTCAGCACATAGCTTTACAATTAATTTAACATTTTTAAATTGTGAATGACATTTTTGTTCGTCCCGTACAATTGAAATATTAATTATGAAATATCGAATAAATCCTTAACAAATTAATTTTTCTGCTCGAGTGACATTTTTTAACATTCACTCCCCGAATTCCGTTGACTTTTCTCTAAGGCGAAAAATTTATTTAAAAATTATAATGCAAAACAATCTCGTATTTTAATTCAATTCCACGATACGTGAGGTCTGCACCATCGTTCACATTTTTCAAGATGTCGGTGGAGTGACAAGTGTGCTCTGAATGTTTTTAAAAATATAACAATAACACAGCTCTGTCAATAAACAACAACTTGATCCGACAAAATCATTGGTGGAAAAATCGGGGGCTTATCGACCTGAGGGAAGCTATCGTCATTGGGTGAGTAATATCAGACTCTTCTGACGAAACAACACGTATTGATTCACCGTGAAAAACCTTTTACGGTAAAAATCTAGGGCAGTAATGGAATTAATTTTAGAGTGATTCAAATCCTTCAATTCATCCTCTATAATCCCAAAGCAATTACTCGGGATATTTTTATTTGCAGTCGAAGAGGGAATTTTTTCGGATAAAATCGTCCAAACACTGGCATTATCAATGAGAGCACTCCGGACATGTCGTACACTGAACTGGAACATGGCTATCAGGTAAATAAACAAAAAAAAAGGTGGCCAACACCCGAGGTAATTTTTTTTTTTAATTAATTAATTTTTTGGCTTTATCAAGGATCTTCGGAGCACTGGTCGTCCAATATTCTACGTAGGTGATATCGGTGCTGTACCCCAGAATCTCGTGGGCGGAATACCGTCTGCAATCTACAGGTCATCCAAACGCGTATGTAGAATTCTACCCTAGCCACTAATTTCTTTTCCACATATTATCTGAAAATCCCGTCGAGCTTCTATTTGCGTTGAGACTTCAGTCAAAAAAAAAAATCTTGTTCAATGAATAAACGCTTTTATGTTCCGATAATTTTATTGACTTTCCTTATTAAAAATCAAAAAAATCACCCAGGAAATCGAAGCAATGATTCACTCGGTCGTTGGTGTGCAGTCAATCTGCCGTCTTCCTCACCCTAATTCTTTTCTAATTTTGTGCCAATGATATTTTTATCCCGAAAAATGAACGGTGGCGCTCTAGGAAGTGAGTTACGTCCTCAACTATCAGTGCTATCACATCCTTCCTCTGTCAAAAGTTTAATAAAGCCCTCGAGAACTCGTGGAAATTTTCCACCAGGTGCCATGAGAGAGAAAAACTGAAAATTCTGCTCGACTGACTTTTCTATTTTTCAATTTAACTCGCGTTTCGTGTCAATTTTAATTAGTTTTACGTGACTTGTCGATGGCTGGAGAGTGGTGGAAATTTTGGTACGTTTTCCACCAGCTCTGGGAGTGGATTATCCATAAATCCGAGAATATTCGCGACAGGGTGGGAGTTACTTGGTAATTGATCGAAGGATATCCGTGAATTATTATTGATTGGGGTGTTTAATGGGCCTCAATGTATTTTAGTGAAACTGAGGGACAGTTGAGGCCCACTGGGCTCAGGTGTCACGTCAGGTGGTGCCCTGGAGAGACACGTCACCGAGACAGCAGTAATTATCAGGACAATGACGTTATTTGGCAAATTATGGTATTTTTCGTTGCGAAAGTGTTGAAAAATAGAGTTCTCTAAAAATAGACTAATTATCTAGATAATTCAGTACTAACACAAGGAATATTCAAATTTCGCCGGGTGATCCTCTTTTAATCCAATCACAAAATTAAATAATTATTAATGAAAAGGTGAATGAATCGATTCACCGAATAGGTAAGTTTTCGGGGAAAATTATCAGAATCTGAGAGAGATGGGGAAATTTTTATAAAGACCTTTTTTGTATATCTCGTTCCACTCCACAAATGAGGTCCTGATAAAAATTTCGCTATCTCTCGTGGATTCCGAGATAATCCTGTAATTATTACATTTGATTTAATTGCGTAATTGGATTTTTATTTCTTGATGATATTGACAATATTGTTTTTATGATAACACCCATTGAAATTTAATTATCGGAGTTAATACGGATAAAGTAGAACCACAGTCTTTCAATGTCACGGTGTGCGTTGATAAGACGATTTGTCTCTCGGCTTATCTCTAGATTCTCAGCTTTATTCCGTGTACTCTTGATATTAGAGAGTTTGACCTGTGGAGTTATACAGGAATAATCGCGATCCCCCGATTCCCTCACATCTAAATCGAATTTTGCTCCCGTAGATATCCTTAATTCAGAAAAAAAATTCCCCAAGATAATCTCGAGATAATACCGATTGATACTAACGATCCCGGTCACCTACATCGGACAATGAGTGCCGAGTGTAAAAACAGTGATTACTTCGATTACTTCGAGGATATATGCACGACTGGATACTTGAGCCCTTATCACCAATCTCAACTCATGGTAAAACAAAGTATAGCAATAAAAAATGAAAAAAATCGATTGTACATTTTAAAATAGATAAATAACTCCTCAGACGATTTCGATTCGCCCTATCTCATTGAACATGTAATTATCTCTGACAATTAAACAAATTAAAAATTATCTATCAAATAATCCCGTCCACGATCGAGAATTGAGTGAAACGTGATTGACATTTACAAGAATGTTTGCGTCGGAACCGCTTAATGAATGATAATTTCGTCGTATTGTATACGCGTCACATGTTAATTTAATGAAGGCCTGCAACAAGGATAAATACAAATAGTGTCTCACAGTCAGTCTCCAACTCCACAGAAAAATAAAAAATAAATCACACTCTTCTATTTCATTTAAACTTCCTCTCGGTTAGTGAAGTTTTAATGAAGTCGTTCTTCTCAGGAATAAAAAGCGCTTGCGGAATCTCATTCAATAACGCGAGAAGGATGAAAATAGTCTCTGAGGAGAGAGACACACGTCATATGGCAATGTGATTGGAGTTATCGGTGGTATGAGCCAGTTGTGCTCTGGATGCGAGCGATAAATGTTCATTTCAGAGGGAAATCAATATTTTCTTCAATAAAAAATTGTCAACCGTGGAATATCCACTAGTACCGCGGATAAACAATTCTCCAGTCGGTTTTTAATAAAATAATAATTCTCTTCGATTAATTTCAAGAATAAACAAGTGTTGCAGGATAAATAAAGATCGCGCTGAACCTGATTCTATTCATGATCCATTCTGGTGAACAATTTGGAATAAATTATTATTAATAAATTTTTGCATAATCCAACGAAACATTGGATATTGATGGAGTGAAAACTATTGAAACAGTTTCAACTCCAATTTTACAAAAAACCGTAATTGTTTTTATTTTTTCCTCCCACAACACTTGATCTGCAGCTGCGCAATTTTAATTGCTCTAATAACGTTTTTTTTTTGTCTCATCACGGTCATCTGTTTATTGCAATTTCCACTGGACTTGATATTTTCCGGTTTTTTTTGGAATAGTGAAATGAAAGAGACTTCTTTTGCCTGGGGATTTGATAATGGAATGGACGTGGTGGAAGGACTGGTGGAGATTGAAAAAGTGGCGTCAGAGTAGAAGCCAGCAGGAGAATTTAGATGACTTTGACGATTGTTGTTACTGTGATGAGTGTCTCGTAAGAAGTCATTCTTTATCTTTACACCTATTCGATAACGTATACCGAAAGAACCGACAGGGGAACGGGAACGGTCATGGAATAAACCTTGAGAGTGTTTTCCCTGTGCTCGAGTAATTCGAATGTCAATGTTTTTGCTGTCTGTCATTAGAAACTATGAATCAACTCCACGTGCACTCGACTTTGACTGAAAATATCTCGGGTGCACACCCGGTGGTTAACAATTTAAATATAGAAATTCCGTTTTGTTGTTGGTCTAGATGAATTTTGGTATTTTGTTTCACCTTGGATGAATGGAGCTTGCGATGCTGACTTGTCCTGAATGAGGGACAGTAATGAGGACACGTTGAGGGTTGATGAGGGGTAATTGAGAATTTTTATTGATATTTCAGGGCGAGCTGTCGGACGGGTGTGTCACCGAGGATGGGTGCATGGGAGGAAGTGATTTTGAGGGTGAGGGCAAACAAGTCCTGGTGGGAATATGCGCCATGGCCAAAAAATCACAGAGTAAACCGATGAAGGAGATTCTAACGAGACTAGAGGAATTCGAATACATTAAAATCATAGTATTCGGTGAGGAGGTCATATTGAAAGAGCCCGTTGAGGATTGGCCGATCGTTGATTGTCTGATAAGTTTTCACAGCAAGGGATTTCCTCTGGACAAGGCCATCAGTTACGCAAATCTCAGGAATCCATTCATCATAAATAATTTACCGATGCAGTACGACATTCAGGTGATTCATCGATTCATTGTTCCGTTTGTGATTTACATCGCTGAGATATTTCATTTATCATCGATTTACCATTTTTTTCTTTGCAACTGATCTATTCAGGATAGGAGAAGGGTTTATGCTATTTTGGAGAGCGAGGGAATTGAAATACCCAGATATGCTGTACTCGATAGAGACTCAGCTGATCCAAAACGTAAGTAATTCTTTGTCCTGGGTAGAAAAATCTAACATTCATACTGATGTTTTCTCATTGAATCAAGTTGTAAATTGCTCTCTTGTTTCATCATTATCGGTAAGAATTTATCCAGTCGTGTGACGATTTATTGGTTAATTGTAAACTAATTGTTGAAGTTTTCCGTCCTGTAAATTAAACAGAACACATTCATGTCCTTGTGTAGGAGTACGTTTTTTAAAGATTGATTTCGCTGTTGCTATAATAAAATGTTGATTTTTGGTTTAATTTTTATCCTGTCGTGTTGAATGTTCCACTTTTGACATGCGAAGAACTAAGAATTTATTTCAGACCACGAACTGGTGGAGTCTGAGGACCACGTGGAGGTGAACGGTGTAACATTTAATAAACCGTTCGTTGAGAAACCTGTGTCAGCTGAGGATCACAATATTTATATATATTATCCAACATCCGCTGGTGGTGGCAGTCAACGTTTGTTTAGGAAAGTAAGTCATCGAATTTCTACGCCAATCATTTAATTAGCGTGCATTCGACGAATAATTGTTTTCCTTCAGATTGGCAGTCGGAGTAGTGTCTATTCCCCAGAATCTCGAGTCAGAAAGACGGGATCCTACATCTACGAGGATTTCATGCCTACCGACGGTACCGACGTCAAAGTCTATACAGTTGGTCCTGATTATGCTCACGCAGAAGCAAGAAAAAGTCCAGCCCTCGATGGCAAAGTGGAGAGAGACTCCGAGGGAAAAGAAATTCGATATCCCGTGATTTTGAGTAATGCCGAGAAGTTGATCAGCAGAAAAGTCTGTCTGGCCTTCAAACAGACCGTCTGCGGCTTTGATCTCCTGAGGTATTGATCCAACCAGCGCATTGATAGTGAAAAAAAACATTCATCCTTGGTTTATTCATTTTTCCGGTGGTTTTGTAGGGCAAATGGAAAGTCGTTTGTTTGTGACGTAAATGGCTTCAGTTTTGTCAAGAATTCCAATAAATACTACGACGACTGTGCCAAAATCTTGGGGAATATGATACTCCGAGAATTGGCACCGACCTTGCATATTCCTTGGAGCGTTCCATTTCAACTCGATGATCCACCGATAGTACCGACAACCTTTGGAAAAATGTAAGACACTCATTTATCGATAATTCATCTCGGTAACCACCAAATGCGTTCAACAGGATGGAATTGAGATGCGTCGTAGCAGTAATCCGCCATGGAGATCGTACCCCCAAACAAAAAATGAAAGTTGAAGTTCGCCATCCAAAGTTCTTCGAGATATTTGCCAAGTACGATGGCTACAAGCATGGCCACGTGAAATTGAAACGGCCTAAGCAGCTCCAGGAGATCCTGGACACAGCGAGGAGTCTTCTAGCTGAGATCCAGCATCGAGCCGCTGGGCCAGAGCTCGAGGAGAAGCAGGGAAAGCTGGAGCAGTTGAAGAGTGTCCTAGAAATGTGAGAGAGCATCCTCAAAAAAATTCACCAGCTCCAACAATCACTCCATCACTTCGACCAATCGATCCCTGAACTTGACTGATGATTTTTTCAGGTACGGCCATTTCTCAGGTATCAACAGAAAAGTCCAGATGAAGTATCAGCCCCGGGGAAGACCCAGGGGAAGCTCGTCCGACGATGGTAACAGCCACAGTATGAATCTTCCCATTAATTCATTAACATCAAAGTTTTTCTAGAATTTGTTGTCATTAAAATCATGATTCTTCATGGGTATCCCTCAGGATAACCAATAAACAATCATCGATGCTCTCCAAGAGGACACCAATTGTAATATGCATCCATTTCCATTATTTGTGTATCATCAATCGATTAATCCCAATGATTTTTACATTTAGATCGCTTGGGTGAGCCTTCACTCGTACTCATATTGAAGTGGGGTGGAGAGCTTACTCCAGCCGGTAGGATCCAGGCCGAGGAATTGGGGCGAATTTTTCGGTGCATGTACCCTGGTGGTCAAGGTAGACACCTTAGTGGTTCGTATCATGCGCAATTGTGCTTCTTATTTCATTTTATTTTTCAGTTTGAATATATTCAAGTGTATTGAATAGTAGTGTAAGTTTCATACGCAATTTTCTCATTCGATCCATCTTTCTTATGATTTTTCGTCACATCTGCACTCATGGCCAACTCATTAATGCAATTAGTGGATTAATCATTGAATAATTTGTTTAGGAGGATTATTTACTTATTGCAAATTCTTTGTCTCTTTTTTTCGCTAAAATTCCAGAGGATGACTCAGAGATGTTACCAAGCCACGGTAACTTTTCTAATTTCAATGGATTTTTTTTTTATTTACTTTTGTCACTTGATGGTTTTCAGCTTGCAGATTGACATTTGTTAGTTTAATTGTGCCACAGGGAATGAAAATACAAAGAGATAGTTTAGTTTATTAACGAAATGTTACTGTGGTTTGAATTATCATGGATTATGCACAGTTTTGTGTTTTCAATTATTTTCCTCATGTGGCATGATATCAAAGAGTGTTGATGCGAAAGTTTGGATCAATGATAGTAAAGATTGAATATTAAACGTCAGTTCAGTGGTGAAGGGGTCAAATGAGGGGGCTCAAATTAATTTCAAAGACGAGTTATTTTAATATCTCGTTCCACCGCTTCTCCACTGATTCGTCGGAACGCATTCCGATAATAAAATGAAATTACAGGGGAGTACGCGGGTGCTCAGGGATTGGGTCTGCTGAGATTGCACTCGACTTTCAGACACGATTTGAAAATTTACGCGAGTGATGAGGGCAGAGTTCAAATGACAGCCGCTGCATTTGCCAAAGGGCTTCTAGCGCTTGAAGGAGAGCTGACACCAATTCTGGTGCAAATGGTCAAGTCAGCAAATACGAATGGACTCCTTGACAACGATTGTGACAGCAGTAAGTACCAGAACATGGTGAAAACGAAGCTCCACGAGTTGCTCCAGCAGGACCGGGACTTCACTCCAGACGATCGAAGTCAGATAAATCCAGGGAATGCCCTGAGCATAAACGACGCTCTGGATTTCGTAAAGAATCCAGTGAAATGTTGTCAACACGTGCAGTCACTGATCCAGAAGTTGATGGACATTGTACGACTCAAGAAAGAAGACCCGAAGACCAAAGACGCCATTTTGTATCACGGCGAGACCTGGGAGTTGATGGGACGCCGTTGGGGAAAAATCGAGAAGGACTTTTGCACCAAAAACAAGCGTTTCGACATCTCCAAAATTCCGGACATCTACGACTGCATAAAGTATGATCTCCAGCACAACAATCACACCCTCCAATTCGATCACGCCGAGGAGCTCTACATCTACGCTAAATATCTCGCGGACATCGTAATCCCCCAAGAGTATGGACTGACCGTCCAGGAGAAGTTAACGATTGGTCAGGGGACTTGCACTCCGTTGTTGAAAAAAATCCGAGCTGATTTGCAAAGAAATATCGAGGAGTCTGGAGAGGAGACAGTGAATAGGCTGAACCCGAGGTACTCCCATGGGGTTTCAAGTCCTGGAAGACACGTTAGGACTCGCCTGTACTTCACCAGCGAGAGTCATGTTCACTCTCTGCTGACAGTACTCAGGTACGGTGGTCTCTTGGACGTTGTCAAGGATGAGCAATGGAGACGAGCGATGGAGTACGTCTCGATGGTCTCGGAGTTGAATTACATGTCGCAGATCGTGGTGATGCTGTACGAGGATCCGACGAAGGATCCCAGCAGTGAGGAGAGATTTCATGTTGAGCTGCATTTCAGTCCTGGTGTTAATTGTTGTGTACAGAAGAACCTTCCACCGGGTCCTGGCTTTCGTCCACACTCCAGAAACGAGAGTAGTCACAATTTGGAGACAAATTCCCAGTGCAGCACTCGAATCGAGGAGGAGGAGGAAGCCTTCATGGGGGATGTCTCCAGTCCGATCAGTCCTCAAGAGGTTTCAGACTCATCGCCACCGATGATTGAGACTGAGAATGCTGATTCGACACTCGATAGTCCCACGACGAGTCGAGCCATCGATATGATGGATTTGGATCCTAATATGATGGATGAACCGTATGACTCGGGTTTTCTTCAGGGCTCAGCACCCATTCCTATCAGTGCAAGGACTGTCGCTGGACACGAAGCTGCCAGGCTTGGGAGCCAATTGGCTGCCAGTCAGAGACAGAGAAGGGAAAGAGAGGGTCATAGCATCTGTGAACCGAGGGCGCGTAGCTATGATCATCAGAGACAGGAGAAACCAGATAAAAGTGAGTATCTGGAGAATTCCTGATGTTATTCCTCAACTTTTGGATTTTTTCGTGTCTTGAGGGATTCTCGCATGATCGGATGGCTCGAATGAATGATGTTGCATGACAGTTTATTTCCCTAATTTTTTGAATCAGTCTTTTTTTTCGGGGGGGAATACTAGAGATCTAGATTAAGGGATGCCAGGAAAGCAGAAATCCATGATATAATTTTGTTCGATTCCTTGATTTACTCCAGTCTTTTCTTTCGATTGATTAAAAATTTATCGTCTGACTCAGTAATTTATGAGTTCTGTCTTTATATTAAAATTGAAATGGAGCTGCAATGTGTCCTTGTGTTTCTTCTATTCTCTTTTGTAGCTGCAGATAAGCTGCAGTATCAAAGTCTCGACGCCGTCAACAGAGAAGGTACGTCCTGCGTGAGGATTGGAATAATCTTAAACTCTTTACTGGTCTCGTACGCATTACAAGAGTATAAAAATCGTCATGTTGATTTTTTTTTCCAAAATTCTTAATGTGAAAGATTGACACTCACGCAAATTACTCACTCAGTAGCATTTACAATTTTCCCAGGAGGTGAAAAACAACATGACTGTGATATTTTATTTTTTCATTATTTTGAAATAACTCTGCTCTGCGATGGTTGTGCGAGTGGTGACCCTCGAAAATATGAAAATATGTCAGAATGACTGTCGTTTGGACCACAAGACTCATCCATCCTGTGATCCATCCCATAGTTATTCGAAATAAATCCAAAACAAATTCCTAAATCCTCCAAGGAATGTTTTTTATATAATATCCTATTGATATAAAAATTAAACTCTCTATTTATTCACCGCTTTGAGGCACTTTATGATGTACATTTCCACAAGCGGTGGAAATGATCTCAAATACACGTGCCTTACACCATAAATCACAGTGCTGTGCGACTAATTGCTCAATCAACACAATTATTGGATCCTCACTTTTCTCTCTAACAAAATTTGTCCAGGGCTTTTGCTTTTTCTGGCTGACAATGATTGTCTGCATGTGTCTCTTGTGAGTGTGTGCTACTGAAAGAATCATATCTCACCATTCTAAGGAAAAAGGTAGAGCTTCCATTTTTAACCGGTTACGTGTTCTCCCGTTTGTTTAGGATTTTTATTTTCCATTTCCCAGGAGATCAGTGACATGAATTTAAACATCCACACCATCTCCCGGTGAAATTCCAATTAATCCACCACCGAATTAATATTTATTTGAATCTTTTGGTACTTGGTATTTACCATCTTTTTCTTTTTCTCTTTCTTTTCTCCCTTTCCTCCCACCACCACCTCAAAAAATCCCCGAACCCGTCACGAAAAATCAGAAGACCCGCGGTTGAAAAAATCGGCGCGTTCACGTCGCAATAGTCCAACCCTAACCGAATCTCGAAATATCCTGGGTATTCCGATGATACTCCCGTATACCCTGAGCTCACCAGAATTTCCAGCGCCACTCCTGGACTCTCTCCAGGAGCACGGACCCCTGGTTACCTTTCACAACACATCACTCGGCTCGCCAACGACAAAAAGGCCATCGATTCAAATATCAGACGACGCGAAACCCTTTATGAGTACACACCAAAGATACGGCCGCTCCAAGTCAACACTGACATTACCAGTAATTGAAGTCCCGGGTGAGTTCGGCCCGGTACGCTCAAAATCCCTATCACCAAGCCCTAGAGTAAATTGCCAATGTTATAACTGCAACATCTCTGAACTAATACTCCAGAGTCATGAATTGAGTCCCTCCGAGCGATCAAATTTACGAACATACTTTGCCCGCTCAATGTCACGTAAATTCATCAATTGCTCCTGTTACGGGGTATACGTAGACGGTCCAGTTTTATCTAATCAACGTGAGGATTTAATCCCCTCTGAAATAAACTCAAGACGTCAATCACTCGATCGAAATTCTCTTGTCGTTAAGAATTGTCTGTTAAATTTCGATAAATATCTTCGTCATCGATTGATAAAACGTCACTCGTGGCCACTTATTGTGAGAACCGAGGCTGATACAAGGCATGCTAGTTTACCACCAGAATCATCATCATGTACCTCTGATTGTAGTCCTAGTGCACAAGACTGTCATTATGTTAACTATCACAGTAGTTATGCCTGTAAGCACGATGAGAGAGACAGAAAGACACAATTATCAACAACCTTATCCAAAATCCATGCGCAACGATCCTTCTCATCCCCAGACACAAGACCTACGATCATTCAACCTGACCCTACATGCACAGCAAGGCGCCATCGTCACAGTATCTCCGGGCAGATGAGTTATTTCAAACTGCTGGGTATCAACGTTACCAAGAAGCTGACTGGTTCCGCTAATAGTTTATTCAGTACTGCTGTTATCAGTGGTTCATCAAGTGCTCCCAATCTCAAGGATATGGTACCACCACATGCATCAGCTGTTGCAGGTGAATAAATTCACTCCACAAAAATTTTTCATTGTCATTTGTGACAATTGTCTTGATTTCGTTCTATCGAGTAGCTATCGAGGGTTTCGGTGGAGTACCACCTATCAGACCACTGGAGACATTGCATAATGCCCTCTCGCTTCGGCAATTGGATTGTTTCTTGGAGATGATGACCAGTGCTCCCTTGTTCAGAACACCAGCTTCATCTCCACCGAAATTCCCATCGCCTGGAGGTTCTCAGGGCTCGCTAGTTCCTCACTTGTCGATTGCAGGGGCTATAGAGCCATCCAGGTAACGAGGTCTTGAATATTTTTTAATAAATATCTCCTAGATTCCCCTTGGTTTCTTGCAATGGTTTTTTCT
Source organism: Fopius arisanus (assembly GCF_000806365.1). Classification (NCBI taxonomy): domain Eukaryota; kingdom Metazoa; phylum Arthropoda; class Insecta; order Hymenoptera; family Braconidae; genus Fopius; species Fopius arisanus. Next base: position 1,202,102 of record NW_011887770.1, on the reverse strand, counting down.
CAGATTTATCGCCCCTTCTGGACTTCCTTACAAACCGGGGGAAGGGGGAGAAGTCGGTGATCATCGCGCGCAGCTGTCGCCAACGAGTCCTAACAGTAAGATGCCAATTTAATTTGGAGAGATGAAACAGTTAGTCGTCTTTTCTATCTCTTCAGTCGGTGTTATTTTTAAAAATCAGGTACAGGTTGGAGCAGTGAGCCCCAGTCATTCCTCTCCTCGGAGCCGTCCTCTCCAGCCCCTACGTCAGCAGGAGAATGCAGCATGTCGATAAGTCTAATCAGCAACGATGGAAGTCAGCCCTTCGCAGGTCCAAAGTTCTCTGCAGGTCCTTGTCTTGAGATGGACTTCAACGAATTCTGCATGGTGATGGATCAGGAGATCAGAGAGGGACGTGGCAGTATATCCTACACAGACTACTACAGCAGTGAGGACGGCACCATTCGGAAGACAGTTGAAGAACCAAAAGAGTCTATGGAAGATGAGGAGGAGCACACCCTGACGCTGCGACAGAGTGAAGAGCAGAAGAAACAGGACGTTCAATCTATATTCGAGCAGAAACCCAGTGGCTTCAAAAAGATCGGCAGATTTAGAGTCGAAAGCATGGAAATTGCTGATGAGGACGTCAGGATCAAGACTGTATTGAGCGCATCGCAGTCTCTCGAGAAATTGAGGGGTCAGAATATTTCCCCGTTGAAGAAAGACAGAATTGATGATGGGAAGAAATCGAGAAGCCTACGGGTTAAAAAGGGAAAAACCATTCTGAGATCACAGAGTGTATCGGGTGCTCAGGGAGATGAAAAAGAATCTAGTGGTGTTTATGAGGGATCACTCTCCACCACGAAATTGGGAAGCTTCTCCACCATGAGTGGAGGTGATCTGGAGAACTGGAAAAAATCAGTCGAGGAGAGACCTGCAAAACCTCCTCCAACAACTGATATTGCGGATGAACCGACACTCACTCTCGCTGGGAGTATGAAGGATAGCTCCAATGTCACGATTGGATTTGATATTAAGGGTGATAAACAATGTTGAGGATTTTGTACTTTAAATAAAGCCATTCCTGAGTGATTATTATTCCGATTTGTACGGGGAATAAATTGAAAGGTTTTACGATGTGGTAGAGATGTTCAAGGTGCTTACGAGCTTTTTAGAGCAGTTTCCGAACGAAAGTACCTGGTTAATAATTCGTAGGGCTGCTTTAGTTGGTAATGATGGATATGTGATGTAATTACAGTGACGAACGTGCAGATACTTAACAATAAATGTATTACTAGGATATTTTTAGAAGAATATAATGATGTTTTTAATTTTGTGAGAGGTCGTGTAATTGTTGTGAAGCTTAGGCTCTTTGTATAAATTATTGAGAGGTATGTACAAGTCCGCATTGTATTATGAATAAAAAACTGTTGAAAGTGATTTCGCATTTTTTTTTTCATTGCAAGGAATGAAGCTATGTGAAGTTGGCATCGAAGTTTGAAAAATCTAACTTTTTTTTGTTGGTTTGGATTGTACTCATTGAGTACTTGAATGTACCCTGTGCACTTTTTTT
>NW_011887770.1:1135793-1199093 GCF_000806365.1 Fopius arisanus | reverse complement strand
ACAAAAAAAAGTGCACAGGGTACATTCAAGTACTCAATGAGTACAATCCAAACCAACAAAAAAAAGTTAGATTTTTCAAACTTCGATGCCAACTTCACATAGCTAAGGAATGAGAGAGCCAAAACGATGGGGCTGCAATTTTGTCGGCGATAATTAATTCAAAAACTTTTATTAATACCATTGATCTTTTTTTCTCGATGTGTCATTTCTCTTGAAATGTGAAAAGACATGATCGAATTGGTTCAAGCTGGAACACGTGTGCGATTACGAACATTTCGGACCCCCTTTCACTCGTTTTTCCCTAAATTCACCAAAACTAATTTTATGAAAGGGAGCGGTGGAATAATTCGACCTTAATCATCATTTTGACCTATCGTGATCCCTCCAGAGTAAGAAAATAATTGATAATTGGAGAGAAAATAATGAAATTTGATAGTCTCTTGGTCGGGTTACTCTTTGGGTACTTAAAAAAATTTTTATTCTGAGTGTTTATTGAACTTCTAATGATCCCCGGAGACTTATTTAGGCTCGTACAGGATTATCCCCTTTCAGAGCATTTATACGGTCGATTTCCTTCATAAAAGGCGTAACAAAAAGGGGAGTAACTGGGCGCGACGAAATGTGGCCACAATCTGAATTTCTGATTTTTTCCAGCCGATTTATATTTCACCTCGCAAAATAATTCGCCGCGCGGTACAAAAATCGATTGATTTTTCATTTTTCCATCAATCTTCAGGAGAACTGGATTTATTTTTTTTTTACGATGCTTGGAACGAAAAATGATAGAAATTCGCTTGAAGTACGAGGAGAATGGAATTTTGTGGAACAGCCGAAGGAACCTTTTTTTTATTTTTGCTGGGAATAAGTCCAGTCATATATCTATACTGTAATATGCGGTGTAGACGTAACTGCAAGCTGACGCCCTGGATCAATGCTCCAGGCGTCGGCGCTCCACCATTTTCCATCCTCCAAAACTTCAATTTCAAATGGAATCGAGAGAGATTCAGCAAAATAAAAAAAATTGAGAAAAATGGCCTGGCAATTCAATCCGTAAATTTCCGGGGAAAAAATGATTTTCCTCTGATAATCAATTTTTTGCACTTATCATTTTGATTTCACGTTTATTTCTCTCAGAGAATTCCAATTTCGATGATTTTTTTCTAGTTAAAAAATTGGAGAAACCTCGGTTTTAAGCACGAGACATATTACACAAGGGAAAGAAAACAATTTGCTTTGGGGATTAAAGGCCTATGATATATAGATAAATTTATGCACCCCCGTTGCAACGAGGGGCAAATATGACATATGATTTGATATGGAGTCACTTGACTAATACGATTTTAATTAATTCTGTTACGAATAACAAGAGATCTGTCACACTTTGGCAGAAGTCCCCTGCCCCGTTAGCAATATGTCTCGTATCATCCCTCTTATTATTTCGATTAGTAGCCCCTTCTAATATGACACTTGTAAGTCCATTCGGGGATCGAACTATAACAGTTTATTCAGCCGAGATTTCCCCGATTTTATTCTTCCCAATATTCCGTACTGCAGAACAACAATTAAAAATTCACCGAATTCTTTTTTCGTCAAACCGAAATTTTCTTTTAATTATTTTTGCGTAATTTCGCTATTAAATCGCAAGAAAATATTTGTATTTGTTTATTTATCCTGATGGAAAATTAGTATTATTTTTCGTCGCTTCGTTCGGGAATATTAATCATAAACTGTTGACGGAAAGTCGCGAAAATGTAGTTATGATTTCGCGTGAGCAAGTGCTTTATTGATGATTATCTAAGCTGCAAGTGGTCCAGAGTACCACCCCAGCTGATGCTGGAACGAATGAGAGAGGATCCGGGGTGAGATCTCGGTTCATATCGACGAATCACGAGCCGACAGTCATAAATGCCTCCAACCAATGGGCGGAGTTTACACTTAAATCTCGGTATCATCTAGAAAATCCATGGGCCATCGAGATTAATCCAGGGTGTCGTCACTTCACTGTTAAACATCATTGGTGAGAGATCAAAAACAACTGTGCAGATCAACAAATTAAAAGTCAACGAGTGATTTGACATTTTTTTTTCGAAGGGAATCGTGTTTTTAACCAGTGAATTATTATTGTATGTTTTTCATCGATGGCGTTAGGTCTGGATTAGTTCATCAAAATTGTTGATATTGTGCAATTGTTTTTAATTGTTTTTATTGGACAGCCCGTGGATATTCCAGTGGATATGAGCTACACCGAACCTCTGTGGGAAATAAACGGAAATCAGGGCCCAGTAAGTACACGAGGGCAATTTTTATTTATAAATTTTTGAAAAATATTCCATTCGTCTAGCTATTTCTTTTGTTAATCTACCGGTTACAATAAATTCTAACATTTACACCGGGAATCGGGTGAATGTGGTTTCAAAAAAATTGTGAATTCAAATTTTATTCCTGCCACCAGATTTTAATTGATCGCGAAAATTCAAATTAGTGTCAGCCAAAGTAAAGAATAAATTGATTGAGCTAATAGATAAAACCTCGAGAAATATTTCCCTCATCGAAGGAGTAAAAATTCGCCGAAAAATTCGCTATCTCATGCAACTTCGAAGTAATTTCCCGAAAGTTGAGCTTGTTGAAACTATCAGTGATTTAATTGAGTAATAAGTGAATTTTCCAGTACGTAGGTGGGGAAATGCCGGGATATCCCATGTGGGATAGTTCGGTGCTTTACCAACCACCACCGCCGACCCATCCCCACGTCAATGATCACAGCAATGGAATATATCGCCAGCCATGCGCTTTACTTCATCAAAGGTACCATTAATTTATAAAATTCCTGAGGGTTTAATAAATTTCCCGATTATTTGTAACAGTCGATACACGTCAAACGGACGAATTCCGAATCAACCGACGTCCACGACGAAGAAACCCCGACGGAGAGTGGCTTCGGTCTCTCAAAGACGAGCAGCCAATATTCGAGAACGACGAAGAATGTTCAACCTGAATGAGGCCTTCGATAAACTCCGCAAAAAAGTAAATGTTACTATAAAAATTTCCCTTGGTAATTGTAAAAAAATTAATCACGACAAATATTTATGCTCCAGGTTCCGACGTTCGCCTACGAGAAGAGACTCTCGCGAATTGAGACTCTTCGTCTCGCAATCACATACATCGCATTCATGGGTGAACTACTCGGGATTGAACCAGCGAGTCCAAAAGCAGATTATATTCCACGGGAATATTATTTACCCAACTGAAAATAAATTTTCATACGCCTTGATTACGAAAAAAAAAGCAATGCTATCGACTCGGCTGTCAGTTTTGGTCCAGTGATTAGAGGGATTTATGTTCGTATTTAGGATATATTAATGTATAAATCAAATGTCTTCCAGTAAATTATTTATGAGTACTTAACAAGAAATAAAAGAATCAATTAAATGTATTTCAATACCGAAATTTTATGGGACTTTTCCTTTTTTCCTATTTTCTTATTTTCTCATAAAACATTCGCAAATGAATTTTAAAATGGAAATTCCATTACCATCCGACGGAGCGGAGCTACTAAATAATATTATTAATACCGACATACTATTACTCCTTTACCGACGCACGGATAATTCCCGATCTTGGTGTTATGATCTGTCGATAAACCCAAATTTATCCAATACCGACAACCGCGAGAGAAATGTTTGATTATCAAATGATAAAATAGAAAATCGACAACAAATCTTGATTTAAAAAATGATATAATTTTGCATAAAAGCCCGAATTAAATATTTTCCATTAAACGGGAATAATGGAAGAATAATTAATACGGAAATCAGTGATGCAAAGTGAAAGCGGAAAAATTCTTCATTTTCCCTTTTTAATGCCTGAAAGAGAGATAATAAAATTTTTATGAACCCCCCAACGATATCTCACAATCCCCGGTGTTTCTGCCTCTGTCATACAAATATTCCTGGTCAAATTGGCCCGTAAAAAAGAAGAAAGATAGTGGAAATGGAAAAATGGGAAACAAAACCCATGAGCAAAGAATTTAACCACTTTTCATGTTTCCTACTGTTTTTTTTCCCCGAGAATCGGACGCTTCGGCGGCTTCAACGAACAAATCACATTTTAAATATTCAAGTTGCCCCTGTGGGCCGACTCTTTTCCCGCTTCTAGAATGATTGAGACCATTTGTTAAGCTCCGTCCACTGTGTCCACTCTACCGATTTTTTTTCGAGTAATTTACACTTTTTTTCGTAAGGGGAAGATTGTTACGGTGACAAATGGAATAATCTCGGGAATAACGATTTATTATTGAGAACCAGAGGAAAATTGTCTGCATCGTTACAAATTATAAATGAACGGATGCCATTTGTATATTTTTCAATATATAATAAATCGAAACATTCATTTAAGATTTATCAACTCTGTGATTTCAATCAATTCTCAATAAGAAAAAATTACCAAGGGATTATCGCAGGGATAACAAGTGTAAATAAGGGTGTAGGGGTGGCAAAAAGGGTTTGTCCAGCCCTCGACAAATATTTATGAATCGCTGACAACGGGGGGTATCCGTGCAAAAAGCCCCTGACTTGAATTTGGTGAACATATGTCCGATTCTACACTCACTTTCCTACCAATTGAGCGTGTTTTAATATGATAAGCCCTCTCATATGATACACACCAGTCATCGAGGATTATCAAAGCATTAAATTCATGGAGAAAACGATCAACTAGAAACTCAGCGACAGATAAAAAAAATTGGGGGATCTATTGCATCAATTTTGTCGCCTTTTTTGGTGACTGATGGACCATCCGGTCTCTAGAGGACTCGAAAAAAGACTCAACGAGGGAAAACTGAATTTTCTATTTTCGAGATTACCAAGCCGAGGAGATTATCGTCGAGGATGATTTTGCCTGAATTATCCCTAAACAAATCCTTTATAAAATGTTTTTTATCTAGAATTAATAATTATTGAGATGAATTGGGAATAAGAAAAATTGAGAATTTGACTGCGGAATTGAATGGAAGAATTGAGGATTCTCTTTTTCTTTGCAATGGGGGAGAATTGAAACCTGTGAGAATCCGGTGAACGCCAACGCCCACACGAATGAAGAGGCAGGCTCCAAAGTATCGACCCGTGGATACTCGTCCGCCATCGCTACACGAACCTCTTCTGAACCCACCTCTTTACACACTTTTATTGCAATTACCTTTAAAAAATTTACAACGGCGAATTGAAAAGAATGAATTATTCCCTGAACGTTATTGCCCGACAAAATGATGAATTCATCATGATTTTGGATATTCCCCGTATCCGATTTGCCCCGGGAAAAACGATAGTGATATTTTTCGTTTTATCATTTTCATTGTGATGACAGGGTAAAACCCTCCGCATATGTTCAGAGAAAAATAGTATTATCTACCATATGATGTTACGAATTTAATGCAACTTTATATACGATTCAGTTTATGATTTCCCCCCGGGTTATGGGGACATCTCCAGAGTCTGGAGTAATCCCCTGCAGTCTATTAAAGCTATCATTATTTTTTCGTGTCGAAGGGGTTCATGGAGTTAATCGTCTGTAGCTTAAAACTATAAAAAGATCCTCTACCATTTTTTCAAAAAAAAATATAAGTCGGTGTGAAATCATTGAGTTTTAGTGTGTGTAATAAAAACCAATCAATCTAGAATTTTATCAGAAATGAGTGAAAAATATTTGTTGTTGCCTTCGTGAATATCGGTTGGCAATATATTTTCTCTTCTCATTTCTCGGAAGTATCACGAATAATTCAACGCGACTTTAGGGGGGTAATATTCAAAGACAATTTACCGAATAAAATGTTAAAGGCTAGAGGTGGTGTGAAGCGAGCCGCTTGGGTATATACGAAACTCAAGCTAGATCAGGGCTCGTAACAGCGTGGTAGCCAGCGCCTTATTGCCTGCTCGCCACCTACCTCTCCTCCCTTTTGGCACTTCCATGTGCGAAAGTGAGAGGATAAAGCCACTAGGAGTAGAAGATCTCCTCTCCCTCGCGTTATACACCACCACCGGGTTCCCCATCGCTTGGGAAAAGCCAATCCGTTGGCTATAGCTTCGGAGTACAGACAAGATAAAAAATTCTTTTTTTTCACTCACCCTGGCTGGATCTGTAACAAAAATTGACAATCCATAGAATTAATTGAGAGAAGAAAAAACAATAATAACCAATAAAATATTGAAATATTTTCTAGCTTTTGCTGTTTTGTACGAGCTGGATCAGATAAAATTCAATTGTGAAATTCAGATGAAAATAAATAAATTGAAAAAAAAAATGTATGAATTTCAATTACCTCTCGTCGACTGGAGCTTCTCCCACATCAGCTCCAGGAACTCGTCCCAGTCCCCAATCCTCTGGGTATACTCGAGTGGATAACGAGGAAATGTTGAAAGTTCATTGGAAATTAGTGAGGAAAGGCTTCCCTCAATCCTCAGCACCAGAATCACACACACACACAAACAATCACTTCACCACCGAAATTCACACAACTAATCGCACGCTACCACACACACGCACACACACACACACTATTCACTAATATTTTAATTTGTATGAATGCATTCGAATTATGTAGTTCGAAAAAAGAAATATTTTTTTGTCGCGAGGTGTAGTGTCGCCATTTCTTAATCCCCCAAGGCACACTGATTTCCATTTTTTCTCAAAGGGCATTGTCGCCATTTTCACTCCCATAATGCACTAATAACTCTCTCCCCCACCGTTTTGCTAGCCCACAATAATAATTGCTATTTTGTTTTGTTTAATTAAGAAAGTGCTACCGAGGGGCACAAAGCCCGAAAAACATCACGAAAACACTCACCGAGACTTACGATCGCTTTATCACTCAATTGTTAACTGTTTTCGAGCGTGAACAGCACTGATTATCGATTTACTAATAGGAAATCGAAGCGTCCTTTGTTTCACTGTTGGGGGTAGCCGCGGACTCCTTTGTCTTGGGTTCGGGTGGGGGAGAGGGGAGCCGACGAGTGACGAGTGGCACGCGCCTGCGCTATCATGAGGCCCGCGCAAATATCGGTGGGGGCGGTAGACCGCCATCTTAAAGACAAAGCATTTTGGAGGCAATCGAAGCTATTGTTGTATTTTTTTTAAGTGCGGCGCCATTAATCGCGCGGGATATCGCTGGGGGGTCTCTAGACGTTCCGTAAAAATTCTCAGACGCGGTTTTTTCATTCGAAAGAAAATAAATTGGAATAATGGGTTGAGTGCGGGAACAAGGGAAGGGAAAACAGAAGAAAAATTGTTTGTGATAATTGAATAGGTAAAATAATAAATTGTTTTTGTTAGAGGGGAAGTCATTGAAATCGGGGGAGATGTCCTGGAGATCATGGAGATGATCTCCAGAGATTCTGGTGGGTTTTTTCATTTTGGGCAGGCAGTTTTGCACCTAGAGTCAGTGTCGATGATTTTTTTCGGGGGTTTTTTATTTGTGAGTGAGGTTATTGCATAATTTTCAACAGATATTTTCATCCCCGACTACGAATATTCATACAGGGTAAGTCTCCAGGATGAAATCCAGTATTTTTATTTTTTTTTATTATCGATTCATCTTGAAATATATCGATGGGAAGAGGAACTTGATACAACGCTCTCGTAGATGATGAACCTCGAGCAAAAATATTAATATTTCCTCTCAACATCAATAATTTTCGAGATATATGTATATTTAAGAAAATTAACATGGGCTCATCTCCTTGGCACTGAATTAATTGAGTCATCCTCCTCGATAACAGACGGCTATTTACCAACAATCGAATCTGTGTCATCAACCTCTCCATGTCAACAAATATTGACTCATCCTCGTCATTGTATCTAGCAAAATCTTGTTTTCATGATTTTTCTCTGATTAAAAAAAAATTGGGGTAATAAACTGGAGTCATAACCGAGGTACCTCGCTCATTGCCCCCATTATAAGACCCTGATATCTCGGATGAAGAGGGGTAGGTGGGTTGGAAGCGTTGATAATGCTCCGGGTGAAGTTTATAATCGAGTTAGGTGTTGGAAATCTCGAAGCCGAGTAACTTGATTAAATTAGGGTATGATCGGGCTAAATTGGAGATATTAAATTTCGTTCACTTGCTATGCCAAAACCCCAGGGCTAATTGTCCATCGTGGAATGATAGATCCAGAGTTATCTAGGTTTTTTTTCATCACTTTTTTTTTTATTTGGATTGATGGTTTGGGGAAAAAGGACATCTGGGGTATGATGCTGCAAAATGGCAACACTTGAAATGTGGACATTTGTGTCGCACCGGTTAGGATACTTATGGAGCTTGAGTGGAATCCACTTGGATGATGGTCCTTGAGATCTGTGTGTGCGCCCTGTGATGCAGGCTTTACGATCTTGCCGACATCATCGGAAGCTGTGCAACAGGCCGTCTCAAACAATATTGTGTCACAGCCAATTTCTATTCATCTCCAGCAATTTATTCACAATTGCCAGATTTTTTTTTGAACGTATTCATCAAGAAAGTTCACACAGCAGATCATATCTGACCATAAATCTCATGATTCATTTACTTTTTCAATACGAAAAGAGGGATTTTCATATGCTCTGTTATCATCTAAAGAAAAATTCCAGAGATGAAATGGATTTTATTTTCAGTTTAGAAATCAGTTAAATTAAATTGATTGAGCTGAATTGACTTTTCTCATTTTTGAGGAATTTCCTGGGGTTTTCGGGACGTTAGAAATTTTTTTATTAGTCGTATAATTTAAAAATCACTTAGAACTCGTTATTTACTCTTGAGAAATAATTCTTTCATCTCCGCCGACTCTTCAGCACCTTCAAAAATCCCCAAAAATATGCAGAGCCTCCGGATACGTGTGAATCAGTCGTTAACAAGCGCTAACACTTGAATTAGGCTTCTGTTTTCAAATAAACCTACCCATCCCACCAGTCAAAATCTCAAGCATTTCAGCAACACATGCCTCCAATATCTCCTCGATCAGGGCACCATCATAAAGACCTTTTTTGGTTGACAGCAAAAAAATCCAAGCTCGATCAGCATCCATTGCATCTGCACTAAGACACTTTTCGTGTTATGCATTTTCGGGAGAGAAAAAAAAATTAAGAGCCACCACTTAAGAATATCGAGGATTTCTTCCTGCAGTCGAGACTATTTCCGCTGCTAGATTTTTTACTCACATCCGCTTTATTATATCATGTTCCAAATAATGTGGAGAAATTTTCAGTTTGAAATATATCCAGTGTTTAAGTGGTTGAATACGACAAAACAAGATTTTTTTCATACAGAAGAAGTCCCTCGCTTTTTCCCTTCCCAATTATCAATTCTAGGTGAAAATACTGAAGAGCTTTCTTGTAGCTAATTAAATTCTCGAAAAAAAATGTTTCTTCATATTTTCACCTAAAATCAACACGCTCAGAGTTGAAGCCCTGTTTAACTGAACTGAAATTCAATCAATTTAATTTTCAATCATTTTCGATGATTAATAATGAGTTTATTTTTTATTTTTCCAGATTTTGGTAGCCAAGGAGCTAAATACGTCGGTGTCAGCACCCGGAGCTTCAAAAGGTAAGAGAAGCGTTGAAAATTCAATGTCCTTGAAGTTGCGTAGAAATTGCCAGACTTTCAGCAGCAGTAAAATTACTCTTGGGGTCTTGAGGAAATATGGACATCAAGTATTGCCCAAAATTTTCAAAGATCCATTGTCAAAGAGTGGCCGGGTAGTTAACGAGTGTTAAAACCTCTCACCCCCCTTTTTTCCACCAAGGCAAGTACTCTAATGGCTTTATGAGAATATTGCACCATACACTAACTCTCTGGCTTGCAATTCCCCTGATATTTTACAATAAATGTATAAACGTAAGGTCGCGGTCATTTCTTGCCTCGGTGTAGATTTTCAAAGGACGGACAATTAATTTCCAATTCAATAAATATTATTTCGAACTCAATCCAATTAATACAAACGTCAGGACATTATTTTTTATTTATTTATCGGTAAATAATAAATTGGGGTTGTCAATGAATGAATGAATTATGAATTTCAATTCAAATTGACTTGAGTTTTTTTGGAATTAGAATCGAGGAGAACACTCGGTCAAGAAATTGTTCTTCACTCGTGAATTTTCATTTCCCCCGGTACCTTATTGAACCAAAATACGATTGGCCTCTTAATAATAGGATTAATCATCGTGGAAACGATATGCAAAGGACTTAAACATACCTCTCAGGGAGACCAGTTGTCTTCTCGGTAATGACCGTGAATCCCAAGAACTAAGAAAAGTCAATTTTGACCAGAAAAGGGGAGCGAAAGGGCCTTTTCATTCACCAAGATAATTCGTTATTTATGCCAGTGGTACAAGAGTCACCCAGACTAGCGAATATTGGGCGGAGAATTTTCTCAAAGTCAATGCAGTCAAGTACAGGCCCCAGGCAGTTATGTTATTGTAGTCCAGCAATCATCATTACGGTGCTAATCCTGTTAAGAATTTCCAAAGGGCATTGGCTCATTGTCTTGACCACCCGAACCCTGTGAATATTATTCCAACTATTTGACTTTTATTCAATCTCTCAGGGGTTACACACATTCGTACAAACTGCCTTTTGTCTCGACAATTGGGATAATCCGATTTGCAGAGACAATTCTCACGATGAGTAAATTTTATTGCAACTCGGGGATATTTCATAATTCTGTCGCCAATGGTGTCCTCGTTATGGATTTTTTCTACCTGAAATATTTCCTGGTGATTCGGAGTATTCAATTGTAATTGTGAATTTTTACTCCTGAGGGGTGGACGTTTCTAATTCTTTTCAACTCGTGTCTTGGAAAGTAATGAGTCACGGTCTCAATTCCTGGGGAATGGAGTAGTCGTGAAAGCTATTTTTTAATTTTTCAAATCAATTCAGAGTTTTTCTGACGAATTATCAGAACTATTGAGGTTTCTCTGTGTTGGTGGGCGTGAACCAACTGCACTGAGTATTGATTTGCCGTAAAGGCCTTTCCCCAAATGTGAAATATACATTGGAACACAGCCGAGTTGATTATCCGCTTAATCAAGCAGTTTAATCAGCGGCATCATTGCAACCACATCCACCCTCACCTACCTTCAACGATCAATTATTTCCCTCGGCCCTGCGAAATTTATTCGCTCTGACGTCCACTCAATATCCATTCGGTTCGAACATAAACTAGTGAAAAAAACGGGTTAACTAAAAACAATTAGCCACCAGTGATTAATTTAAATGAGACAATCCAAAAAATTCCAAGGCTCGAAAACAAACATTGAAAATATTTATCATCATTCATTATTGTCTATTACTATCGGCACGTGAATATTGATTCGATTTTTTTTTGCAAGTTCAAATGAGATTTTCGGTTTTGCTCAGTCCAGGTAGGGCAGTCGGTGCTAGAGTAAATTATTAGATGATTACGTTCACATTCATATTTAATACCTCTTACCAACCGGATTTTTTTTTCGCATTTTCATGCACCGAGGAGTTCTTAGAACTGAAAAGGTTTTCCGAATATTTAACGATCAATATTGCTGGAGCAATAAAAGTACCTCGGGGAGGGAGAGATGAAAGAGGTAGGACTATTGTCGTACGTCGTTAATTACGGTCGAGGTTTAAAGAGGAAAATGACCCCCCATCTAGGACCGGGCACATATTTTCTTTCAATTGATTCATTTCAACCGCTGGACTAATCCATTGCACCCCAAAACCGTTTGCCGGTTTTCGAGAAATATAAATACTAGAGGAGATACTTTCGCTCAAGAAACTCCACTTTACTCCATTCAGAATAAACAAGGAAATTATTTTCTTCTTCTGTTTGTCGTGAGAATAAAAATTGATAAATAGCAACTGCAAATTTGACTTTCCGGAAATGTCACTATCTTCGACGAAGTCCTCCAGATTATCTGATTCCGGAGATGTATTTATTTTGTAAGTGAGAAGGATTATCCGCCTTGTCCCTTCGGGATAATACCGAAGTTTGATATATCCGGGTAAATATTTTCAGGATTTTGCTTAAACCATTAGGCTTATCCCGTAATTACTATTGATTTAATAATTACAAGATATCGAAATCGAATGAACCGCCACAATTGCGATAATGTGATCCCCTCCAATAATTAATTCGATTCATAAAATATTCACTGTGATAAAACCGAGAGTAGAATTGCTGTTATTCTTACTTTAAGAATTGTTTCAGTCAATTCTCACTGAAACGCAAAAATTCGTGATAAAAATATCAAAGTGCGAGGTAATTGTTCGGGTACTGGATAGGAAAGTACCGCAACAATTGGAAAAGGAATTTTAAGAGCGTCATAAAAATATCTCAAATTTTATTCTAATCCTCTCTCAATCCTTGCAAATTCAAAAGGGTTGAGAAAAGGTAATAAAAAGCCCATCAATAAACCCGGGAAAACGTACCCAAACCCAGATCAATAAACGAATTTTTAATCCCTCATTTTCGAAATGGCGTGTGTCTATAAACTTTATAATCGGGTCCTTCAGACTCCCGAGGGTTTTCGTGGGGGAGAGTCAACCCTTTTTTTTTTTGCTCCAAAATTTGACCATTACCTCTCCTCCTGGGCAAGGGTTTTCACGGGAGAGAGTCAACCCTTTTTTTTTTGCACAAAATATTCTCGACCCCTTTTTTTTGCTCGGGTTTTCTCTCGCTTCGAGGAGATTACCCCGATGCTCGCCGTCGGAAAGCAACGCAGAAATACTTTCTCGGGTCAAAGGGGCCCACAAAAAAAGGGGTAGGCCCATTAAAACTGCCCAAATATTTTCCCAAACAGAAAGGAATGGCTTCATTCTGTTTTCCACCCCAAGATTTCACTCGCACATGCTGAACAAATGTCCGAAGAAAAGAGTAAATTCTGGATTTTTTTTTATTTCGCGTATCTTTAGGAACAGTTGCACAAGAAATTTCTCTGGAGATATAAATTTCCCGGTTTCATTGAAAATCTGAAGGTTACGTCAAAAAAAAGCCCCTCAAAAATTCGGAAGACATCATATAACATCAAAACAGTTTGTCGTCTCCATAAAAGTGGAGCAGAAAAATGAATACCGAGATAGAAAAGTGCTCCATATTTTTGGGGTGTTGTAAAAATATTTTACAAATTTTTGCTCTATTTTAAACGTTTTTACGAGATCCCTGGAGAATAAAAGGTCACATTTTTACGTGACCATTTATTTCAGGTATGCAGATGACTCCAAGAATTTTTTCTCTGTGAATTAATTCGATGTCACGTGTGATTCGCATAATTCTTTCAATATCGAAAAATTTGAATCACTCCAAAAACATTTTTTATCCAAAAATTGTGGCTGGTAGCGACATATAATGCAGATCTCGAAAAAAATAATGCAATTATGAAAATGGTTGACCTGAGACGTCATAATTCACAGCGAATTGAAGTTTGGTTTGAGTTTTCGGAAAAATACAACCGTAAAAATAGAGCAAAGAATGAAATGCCGGTTTAACAGGAAAAATTGGTCCCAAAAAGGATGATCCCGTTTTTCCTGGGATCTCAATGGTCAATTTCCCACTCACTAACAACAGACATATACCAATAAAAATCAATAAGTTTTCGAGAGCACGAAAATATGAATTATGACGGTTAGAGCTCTGGTACCGTTGCTCCAGTTTTGGTTTCAACATTTTCACCATTAGAGCTAACGTCAAATATTTCAATAGGCGTGGAGACCCCACAAAAGTCATATTCCATCCCAAGTCATTGTCTTCGTATGCAGGTAATCCAAAAGTCAAACCAAATTCTACCTTTCCAATAATATCATATAATTTAAAAGTTAATTTCTGGGTCATAAACTCTAATTCCTAAACAATTGAACGACGTGAAAGATTTTAATGCTGAAATTTTTACGATTTCCGAAGGGATTTCCTAGGAAAAATCATTCCCATGGTGTATTTCCAAATACAATACAAACGCCAATAAACACTTGAATTATTTAAAAAATAAATGAATTATCAATCGATAAACATTAAAAAAAATCTCGAGCCAATATAGAAATGAGTATTCAAGTTCCCGTCAATAATTTTCAATAGCTCTTGAAAATAATTCGAAATGATGAAACCAGTGGTTTTTTCCATTTACTTGAAATTTACGCGTTCGAATAATCACGGATAAGCAGGGGGTGAATTTTCTCTTCAATTTTCACAAACGGAAAAAGAAGAAATCAGGGAAAATAGGGAAAGAAACGATTTGATGATGAGAGAGGGGAAGTACGTGAGAACCCTGGAAAGGCGGTGCTCCATTGGTGGGAGTAGCCGAGGGTCACCATCAGCCAATGATGGTCCCAGCACCCCAAGCCAACTACCCCCTCTCCATTATCCCCGTATAAAATCCCGGCACCTCATTTTGAAAGCTCAGTCGCACTTGCGAAGTGAACGAGCACCATCCGGGATATCTGTGTTCTCCAGTCAACTTCGACAAGTGATTAAGTGATATTTTGAAGACTAAAAAATAGTCGGTTGTGTTCGAGTTTATCGAGGTGATATTATCGAAGATACCAATGAAAATGCAGGGATACCAAGGAAGAACCTTTGATGATGATCAGAGGAATAGAAGAGACGAGGAGACTATTGTCGTTGATCTTGTGCCACCGCAATATCAATTGAGTCCACCTCATAGTCCGCAAATCGGAAGTGTCATTCCGAAAACCCCAGAGAAAGGTAAGTCATTATTTTCTCGTAATTATTTAATTATCCGCGATCCACCCCACGCTTTTTTTTCACAATTTCAAAATTCAAAGTTTGTTATTAAATATGTCGTGTTTATCATTTAATTTGTAATTTTCAAAATCATTCTCAGAAGAGACCGTGCGTCTTCTGCTTTTGAAATTTTCAATGCCCTTGTGTATTTATTACGGGTCAATAAGGAGGGATTTACTTTATTACTTCAGGCGTACCCTTCATCAATTAACCATATTACCATTCAGGTAAACATGTTTGAATTTGGAATAGTTAGAATGCAGGACGTATTGAACTAGTGAGAGATAACGAAATGGAGGAAGCTTGAAAGATAAACGGGAGATTTCCCCGAAGTTGAGAAATAGACCGACAAAAAAAACGCAAAACTTTGGATTGTTACCTTTTAGCGGTGCGTCAAAGACACCCTAAGACCTCCCAGTGATTTCCTCTAGCCGTGAAAATTCTCCGGCAATGTGCGGTAAACCCGCACAAAAATTTGACCATTTGTCTATTGTCCCCCACAGATGCATCATCCCCAAGCAGTCACCAGTCGCAGTGTCCGCAGCCATCACTTGCCAGCATGGATCCAAACATAAGGCGTTACAGAACAGCCTTCACTCGTGAACAATTGTCACGTTTGGAGAAGGAATTTCATCGTGAAAATTACGTCAGTCGTCCAAAAAGGTGTGAACTTGCTGCTGAACTACACCTGCCCGAATCGACAATCAAGGTAAGCCCATACTTCATTAAATATCACTCCCAGTGTCTTTGATTTTACTGGTAAAGCGGTAGTTTGTTTGATCGTCGATTATAGCTTTCAAGAATTTTATGTCGGTGGGTTCTTACAACAGTAGAGTAAACACATGGGTATATATGCGCAAGGGGAGGTGTCAAGCGACTCAATTAGCAGTGGCTTTTTTATTTCGGTACATCAGGAAAAATAAATTTAAGAAACCAGGGATGAACTAATGATTGAATTTTGTGTTGCAGGTGTGGTTTCAAAATCGCCGAATGAAAGACAAACGTCAGCGAATGGCAATGGCCTGGCCGTACGCAATGTATGCAGATCCAGCGATAGCAGCTGGCCTTCTTGCAGCAGCCACAGCAGCCATGACACCATCGCCTTATCACTCAAGCCCAGTACCTGGTGGACATCTTGGTGTTACACCGAGTTATCCAACAGCAGCAGCAGCGGCCTACTATGCAGCAAGATATCATCCATATGGAAATGGTGGAAATGGCTCGTCACTTCATCGACCTCATCCACAATCACCAGCCTATCCACCACATCCTCATCTCATGCAACCCCATCATCCCCTACCACCTCTTCATCTGCCTATTCCAAATGTCAACAACTTTGTCGCCACGCCCACTAGTCAGACTGTTAATCCACCCTTGACACCAAGAGCTGGGGGTGAATACAGACCTGCGCACGTACCAGAGCTCAGTCCAGCTCATTCTGATGCATCCAGTGATTGCGATTGCGCAGGATCACTGCATCATCATCATGGACATCATCTTCAGGCTCGTGATAAGGCATCACCACCACTTAAACTGCCCGTTGGAATTAATCTTGTGGGACTTCCAGCTCAGATTCAGAGCATTCAGAGTGCATTCGAGAGCAAGCATGGAGGATACTATCATGGGGTTATTGGAACGACTCCTGTACAGACAACCAAGATCGAACCACCAAAGCTCTTCCAACCTTACAAGAGCGATATCACGGAGAAGGCGTGAAGGAGAATAATTTTTCTTCATGGAGATTGGGGTTGGGGTTGTGCAATGCAGAGTCGATAGTTAGGTTTATGAATTATTTGTAAATATTGTGGGGGTACAATTGTTGTACAGCAAATTGTATATATTGTAGGATATTTTTTATGCTTGGAGTGTAGCCGTCGCTGTGCGAATAAAATGTATAGCGAGTAGATAAGGAAATTTTAACTTCTCTTCGTGTCGATAACTTGTAGTTTATTTATTGTGACGCCAAATGTGACCATTTTTTTTTGAATCGTCTGTGTGTACATATTCAGTGAAGACAGAGGGAAATAAATATTATATATGAAAATAATCTTTTCACATTTTTCACCCGTTATCCATTTCTTTTATTTTATAAAATTGTTTGATTTATTGAAATTTAATGATTCTGTGAACATGATCCGTTGACAGAAGATTTTCATTTCTATTGTCAATTGACATGAATTATTTGGTTTGGGAGAATTTTCTGGTCTCGGTTTTTCCTCGGCGACTGATGAATCAATCAGGAAAGTTTAATCGCCCGAATTTCTAAATTGATGTTGGTATTGTGGGTGGATTAATGCGGATCGTTTAACGGTGAGGGAGGAAAGAGCTGTTGGATGTTAACACAATGGTTTTGAAGGTAGACGAGAAGGGGAGGGATTAGGTTTATAGAGAAGCGATTTAAAATGAGCAGTTGGTTGGCTTGTATCCCGAAGCTCAATTAACTCTCCCCTTCCTTCTTCCAGGGACTATTCCGCCCTGTTTCACAAGTTATCTCCCCCAATTCTCAGGGGACTATCCCCCCCTTGACATGACTATTTCATAGCCGTGAACACGAGAGGGAGGCCAGATTATTTCGGATAAACGCCTGGATGAAACAACATTCTTGGGGAAATTGAAGGAAGATGAGGGGTGATAAGACAATTTTTTTGGTGTAATTCTACGTTTAAATTTTTTATTTCAGGTCTTTGTTGCCATAAAATACTGACACAAATAATTATTTTTGTCAGCGTAAAAAATGATAACAAGATTTTCTTGGGAATTAATTTCTGCTGATTAAATTCTCGTCGTTCAGTATAAATATAATAATCTGCCTTCATCCTGGCTCTTGAAAAGGTCATATTAACGAAGAGGGGTACCTCACAGCTCCCACCCGCCCCGAGTGTTTTCCGAAAGGGTCTGGAAGTATCATAAAATCATAAAATCCCGAAATCCTCCACTGAGACTCGAAAAACGTCGCAGTATACTGAACCCAAATAGAAAACTGCTAATCTACCACCCATAAATAGTCGATTGCCGTAGCGTAAAAAAATAATCGACAAAAAATTCTCAAACATTTTTTTTCGCTGTAAAAGTTCTTTCATATGGGGTAGTATCGTAAAGTCTTTTACAAAAAATGGTGGAGTCAGTTGGCCAGACCAGTAAAAAAATTTTCCGTACATTTTTTTTCCGGATTTTTAGTGTTTAATTTTTACAGCAGTCGGGTATGATGATTTTTTACATTGACTTTTCGCTTGTTTTTTTTTTAGTATTCTACCTGAGCAATTATCGATTATACCGATTTATGAAGGGATGTAAAAAATGAAAAAATTTACCAAATCGGGGAAAAACTTGACTTGACTTGAAAATTGTTTTGTAGATCACGCCTGATTTAGCAGAACCTAAATATTTCTACGAGCTTCGCCCTGGGGGTGTCCCAAATAGACACGTGAAACATCCGCGAAAAATCAGTGTAAATAATTTTCTCGGGACGGGGTATTTTTTGTTACTGAAAAATGTACAATCTTGAGAAAAGGTACAACAGCATGACGAATTTAACTGAGGCACAATATTTGGGTGAAGGCGAGGCTGTGGCTAATTGAAAAGTCAAAACTCGAAGAAGAAAAGGGAGATGGAGGCTGAAACACGCCTTGACGTTTAGATTATAGTGAAAGCGTGGAAACAGCCACCCATGGTGACATTTTTCCTAAGGGTTTGTTGTCGACAGGAAAATTCTGCGTGAACCCCTGGAGACTTGAGTATGAAAACAAACACGAGAGAAATTCAAAACATGGAGATATCGTCTTTGATTGTCGATGAAAACCTGTCATTCATCTCCAGAAATGGGTTTCCATCGCTGGAAGTCCCAATCTGCAGGGGTAAATTTTTTCATCCATTTCGGGAAGACATTATGGCACCTAAACGCTGTAAACTGACCGAATGGGGGAAATCGTCCAAGAGAACTTTACAATATCCGTAAATAGAGTTAACACTTCTCGTCAACCCTTTGGAAGCTTAGGGTCCATTATATTGCCCCAACAACCCTTTTTTTTCTAACGTTTTTTTCCTCCGTTTGGGACCTACATTTTTTGCACCGGTTTCCGAAAACCCAATTCCCTCAACCCGTTTTTTTGACCCAAAAAAAAAAGGGATAAGTACCGCTGCGGGTCAAGTTCCCTCGCACATTTTTCTCGGTGAGTCTGAGGGAGTTTAATAAATCTTTCACACTCCTCTGGAAATAGTAAAATTAGCGAGAGATTTTTTTTTCAATTTTATGACCTGAGAATTATTCTTTATCCAATAAATTAACTATTTCATTTGAATTTTTTCTGTTCTAGGAGGAGTCGCACCACAACTTTTCCATTTTCATCATCGAGAAATCCCTTCCGACGCAGAAATCATCGAATGAGTGAGTTTTTACATTTCAATTCAAAATTTAATCGCTCGAAATCGATAAACATTATAATAACCCTACGGTAACAACAAATTCTAAAAATCCCAAGTTCTTGAGTTTTAAACTTGAAGATGTGTGTTAACGGACTCAAGCCTAATTACATAGAATTTTTTTTCTAACCTGTGGATTTTGCACTAATAAATTTCAATGGACAAGAACATAGTACACACGCGTATAACCCATAAAATTAATCGGCCGTTTGATCTCCTGTGGGACACCAATTTTCCCTCATAAACGTCGAGCCGTTGCGAATCACCCTATATCCACAGATCAATTGGCCGATCTCTCCCCAAATCTCCGCCCATCTAATAAAAACGTATTTCGATTCGATATAAATATAATAAACTTCGGTACATGATAAACTCGCGTTAAGTATCACAAATCGACTGGTTTTCTCTCTGCTACACCCAGTGAGACGAATTTAATGCATTTTTTTCGGTGGAGATGGTCTGGTCCATGCGTGGGAAGATACCGGGACGTGTGTCACCGATCGAAATCGATTAATTCTATCAGAGCAGAAATAATTATCAATATCCCCAATTCTCACAGAGGTCTTGACATTTTTTCCATGAATTTTCACTCGGAATAATTTAAATTCACAGTAAATTCATTTGCAGAAGTAATTTTTTTTTTCTCGGTGTAAACGATTGATTATCGATCGTTCGTGAGTTTAGTGGGCAATTTTCTTTGTACGAGCCCTCAGAAAACGCATTTTCCTTGAAAAATCCGGGGAGTCCACCGCAATTCAAACCGACAAGGTAAACCACGCGAAAATTCGACCTTGTCTAATTGTCACTAGACCCGAAAACATCGTTCATACAACTTACATAACAGCACATAAATTTTCGCCGTTTTTTTATTTTTTCCTCTTGGCCAACGGTGGGACCACCAGGGGACTATTTTCCTCAAGGGTTTATGTGTTTATGCTTCTACACATTTTTATGACACTTTGGACGTCTTCGTGGCTTTGCTACGGTTAATCGTTTGTAGTCAACAGGAATGTACCCGGAAATCTATCAAAAAAGCTCAGAAAATAATGTTAAAATATCGAGTAATCAGGCCCCCGAGCGGGGCCTGATAAACTGATATTGGGGGGACGAAATTCAGGCTAATTGAAAATCCACTCCCATACCGTCAAAAATATAAAAGTAATTTTTTTTTGACCACCGCGTGACTCGTACATGATTCATTATTTTTTTAAACAAATAACTGTAGAGATTGTTGAGGAAATAGTGAATTCGCCCCTCTGAAGCCAAAATTTTTGGTCATTGAGCTCTCAATTGAGTGCCTTACCTAGGCTACCTTCAGAGGCACCGAAACCCCTCATTGTAAATCTTTCCATGGTTTTATTTTGGTTTATTATCCACCGTTCCACGGCAAAATGTACCACGGGGTGTCCTACGGTGCTCGAAACATGCAATTTTAGGAAAATATGTTAGGGACCGTAACGAACAACGGAACGAAAAATATAACAGCATCCGCTGGAGTTAAAATCGGCAGGCGGAAAGTTAAAAGCTAGTTTCAGGTGCTGAAAGAACTTTTTTGTCGTTGGACCTCTCGCGTTTAATAATTACCACTGATAATTATTTATTTTTTCTTGTCGATTTATTTGGCTAATGCAAATTAATTGGGCGAGACTGTTGCGTTGTAAACGGCGGGATGACGCGTAAATTAAAAAGATGTACGACAGCCCCATAACCAATGAGAAAAGCCCCATTTCGCTGGAACGGAGGCAGTCAATAAAGGTGTAAGGCAAAATGGGTAGGCCAGGTCAAGCCAATGTATCTGAGCTCGGGGTGAAAAAAAAAGTCCGCTTAATTCCATGAGGGAACCTGATTCATTTGATCCAATATCGCGCATCGTAAATTCATCACTGGAGGAATAAACTATCCTGCGAGGTGAATTTTCTAAATTCGTAGTACACCATTAAATATATCCCAGGTGCTTCCGCTATTTTTTCCCGTTGACGTTCTTCCATCACATATTTTTCATTCCATTTTAGTACCGAAGTATAGTCAATCGCGAAAAATTTCAAGACTCAAAAATTCACCGTTGCGACATGATCGCACTTAATCCCCCATCGATCTCGAGTATTTCTGATTTATGAAAAAAATTGTTGATAACTTTTTTATAGATAATTGAATTCTCCGGAAGAAAGGGCTTTTGATATTTTCTCGTGGAATCACTGGCTTTCGAGATATTAGTCGATATTTGAGGAAATTGGAAAATTGGGAAGTTGGCGAATTGTTGCAACGGCATTTTTTTTAAATTTTGCGCTTAAATTCGTTACAGAAGTTATAAATAACCGTTCAGGCTGGAAAAGGAGGGGCTCCATTGGTTTTGCGGAGTCCCGGGTCTTCCTCTCTCACCTAATAGTGGGTTTATTATTTTATGATACTACCTTATGCACATGAAAATGCGTTGGAACTTGGGGGTCCAGTTTTACCTTTTGCTTAGGAAATCTCCAGTGTTCGACGTTTCAGTAGGTATAAGCGACCAACTCTGGGTTGGGGGGTGGGATAGAAGCGTTACAAGATTGTAAATCATGAAAATTTTGGAAGCACGGTAGCTAGCCCACGGAAACCAAAGTGTCTGGCTTCTAAACTTCTTCATCCTTCATAATTCCAACGTCACGGAAGCAAGGTCCTTGGAAAATATTTTCAGAAATGAATCAATTTCCTCAAGGACTTGTGTTTAAACGCTGAGATAATACAAAGAGAGAAATTTTTTTCAATAAAATTTACTCGGGCCCTCAGTAATCGAGTGACAAAGTGGAAATCAGACATTTTTACCGGAAAATCAGAATAAAATCGCATGACAATGACGAAAACTACAATTTTTCCATAATTTTCACTCAATATTAAATTCGAAAATCCCATCGGAAATTCCAAGTGAAAAACAGCGAATAACTACAGTCCTAAAAATATTGAGAATTCCAAACTAATTGCCAATCTATTGAGAATCCAATTGCAATTACTTTAATCTTCTAGTAATAATCCAGAAAAAGACTAGCCATCGGTGTACGTTTGCGAAAAAAATTCTCTCCGCGTAAATATTGACGTGTGAAGAATGTATTGATGGGAACAGATCAGGAAATTCAGTGAGTAAATATTACAAGAGCCACCCGCAATTTTTGTCGGTAAACAGAGCTCGTAAATAACCGAGAGGAACTCATCTCACATCTCAATAGCTCCTTTTGAGTAACTTTGAGGCCCCGTAAAGTCGCGTTAGACTCGCCCAGCGGTCTATCCGCCTCCGTCACAACCAGAGGGTCCTAATGCCCAAAAATTCGGTCCTTCCTATTCGGCTACTGAATCCATCCTCGTGGGCGGTTTGTGTATTTCCTCTCAACTACAATTAATTCGATTGAGAAATTGCTCCAGTGACACCAATATAGAGCATATGGCCCAGATTTTTATAGT
This sequence comes from Fopius arisanus, assembly GCF_000806365.1. Lineage (NCBI taxonomy): Eukaryota > Metazoa > Arthropoda > Insecta > Hymenoptera > Braconidae > Fopius > Fopius arisanus. The sequence continues at coordinate 1,176,506 of NW_011887770.1, read as the reverse complement.
GCGGGTGGATAAAGGGCCCATTCTCGGGTTAATGGAGCCTGATGGACATCAATGGACCACTGCGGCTAATTCTTCACACAATCTAATTGCCTCCAACACCTGGAGAATCCCCAGTTCGAAAACATGTGGCTGTTGAACAATTTGTCAATTGAATTCTTACTATTCCACCGCTCAACCATAAATTCACGGAGAAAAAGAGGTGAAACTCGAAGAGAATTAATGCCATAAATAAACTGGCGATGGCTATTATTTCTCGGGATCGGACAAATGTCGATGTTGGGGGAGAATGAATGACTTAAGAATTCAAGTGATTTCTTTTCAATTTTGGGAAAACAAAAATATCAACCGGATAATTCCATCTCCTCGACGAAACCGCGGAAATGGCGGAAATTATCGTGCGCCGGGTAAATACCCGTGGCAGAAAGTCTTTTTTTTTTATCAGTGTAACGAGATTAATGGGTTATAGAGTGCGAATGGAAATGGCCCCCATCGTATGTGCGGTTGGCAATCCTTCGGGTCTCAGGTGGCGATGCTCAAAGCCAATTATGCGCGAATGCCCTGTTTTCCCTCATCCACTCAAAGGCCCCCACAAGTTTAACGTGTCCGCACTATAACGGATTAACTGCCTTGGAATTTATTTCTCAAAGTTATTCCCACCCCCACACCCACCCGTCTATTTTAATTAACACGCATTCATCAGTTGGAATTTAATTCCGGGCTCATTAATCTAATTAGCAATTTTCCGGGAAAATATCGGAGGGAATTCTATCGGACAATTTTTCATCCAATGGAGATGATATTACCGGGCGATTTAATATTCAGATGCACCAGCTATTTTGCAACATTAATGTATATTTCATACCTCAAATTCTGGTAAGGATGTGGGGGAGGAAACGACCTTATCTTTCCTATTATCGATAGCTGGCCTGAGACCAACATGGCAGACTCTCTCATCGCGGCGCGTGTTGCCTTTTGTACCCGCCCACACAATTCCCGTTGCCATGGCAACCCTTCAGATATTTTCTCCAGGTTTCTCCTTCCTTCCCTCCCAAGTCCTAGGGTGCCCCATCATACGTACCATTATCGTGCTTTCTCATAAATAACAACTCACCTACTACCTCATCCCGTTTTATCGTTTCCAGCGAGAGATATACCCCGAAAAATTATTCATTTCAATCGCACATGTTGAAGAAAATTATACTTCAATCTTGAGAATTTGATACTTTATTTAACAATTTTTTTTTGTAATTACTCGGTGCCATTGAATTTTTTGAAAAGGGATTTTTCTTTATCGTGATGATTTTTGGCGCATTTCGAATTTTATTGAAGTGATAAAAATAATTATTTGGCAGGGATAATTGGAAGAATGATGAATATTAGTGATTTTTCTGAGGGAACTTAATTATTAAATTAGATAATTGAATGCAAAACGGGAGAAGCCACTTGGATGGGCTCAGATAATTGAATTTAAAATTTATGTCTCCATCCTGGATATTTCCAGGGAGCACTAGAGAGATTATAAAAAATAATCATCTCGCTGATGAATTTGCTAGGTCATAGACACCTTGGACTCATCATGTATAATACAGAAGCCATGGGGGTGACTCTCGACAAAAGATCCTGGCGAATATTTCGAGGGAAAAGGGTCGTAAAGGTGGGGTGTATGAACAATGTCCACAGGCCATTATTTATGTCCCAATAAAACTTTCCACCGAGGAGACGTACTATTTTCGGGATGGAAATACATGGACTGGAAAGAGTACAGGGACTCTGTCGGTCAAGGTTGACGTAGGTGCAACGAAATCCTCTCTTATTTTTCAAATAAACATTATAAGGTGAGAGTTTTTCCTCTCAGAGTTTTTCAATCTCCTGTGGAGACACCTCCCGAGTGGGGTTTTTCGAGTTCACGGCACGTGCCAACTCCTAGGGGGTCTCTGGACCTTGTACTAAATATTTTGGAAATATTGACCGACTGGCACAGAGACGACAGAATTTCTACTCGTTCCGCCACTTTTTCTCCTCAAGGCTGTGACGAGTAACAATTAAGTGCATTCGGCAATAATACATATCTCCTCAACATTTCAGAAAATTTACCCTGACGTTCTGGTTAAAATTACCGGAAAACGTATAACACTGAGGAAAAATTACAATTTTTCCTGCAATTTTAACTCTACGTGAGGCAAATTTTCATTCCAGTCATTCGATGACGATCGATTGCTAACTCCCAAATTATTCATCGAATCCAATATTCGTCTTCTGGATACCCCTTCATGGTCGATTCACCCTGATATTTCTAAAAGTCAATGAAAATTTCCAGTAAAACATTGCGGACAGTTTTGAGAAAAATCCTTTGGGAGGAGCACGTCAAAATATTGTGTCAAGGTTTCAGTATTAGGCATCATTGTCCCCTCAGTAGGATACAAAATTTCAGTGAGAATCACCCGTGGTGCACCTCCTGACCCGGAGACGAGGAGAATTCTGACGTCAGTTGAACAACTCCTTGAATTATTCGTATTCCAGTGAGTCAGGGAAAATACACGTCCTCAGGAGCGATGATATCTCCACGGAGTGCACGTATGTGTGCTGGATAGATTCCAATGTAATTCGGAATATATTTTTTTTTTCTCAACTCAAACTTCTTTCTCCCTGTCTCCATTTTTCGTCGTGATAAGGATGTCCGCCATTGCTTTGGAACTATCACATGGGCGAGAGATTACATCCTAGGGGTGAGGTTCCACCAGATTGAGATAGAGAATAATGGGGCAAGATCAAGATTCATGGCGTTTCTCAGGCAATAAAATGAAGCAGAGAGCATGTTAGGGGGAATTATGTTCGTATTTCGTAACTCACGATTCTACCGAATGATTATGTCGAGGGAAATGGGAATATCCGAGGAACATGACAATGAGTTTTATTCATCGATAGGAGATGACACCAGAGACTGCAGTGATTGAGAAAAATTTTACGAAATTATTTCGCAATTTTTTTAAAACATTCGCTAATCATTCGCAATTTAATCTGCAGAATTATTTTCGTAATTTCTATTGGACATCTCTGTGAGACGGATATTCGAAAGTTGTTTTTAGAAAAGAGTCGTGTCACCTTTAACTCAGAATTATTACCCAGCGTTGTAAATTATCCGGAAGCCAATCGTTTTTGGTGTTACTTTGAATTTCAGTACTTTTGGGATTTCTCTGTGGGTCAGTGGAGGAAACCCAGTGCTTTCTCCTCGATGGACAGGATAGATCCTCAAGGTCTCGTTTTTCCTCTTATGCAATATCCAGTGGACCCTGAGTAGGCCATAGCTCATCGATGAGTTATTTATTCCCCGAGCATTAACTCGAAAATTGTGAAAGGGCAAAATTTTTGAATGATGGTCTAGTAATTTCTGGATAGAATTCCCGAATAGAAGAATTGGTAAATTCCATTGGGAAGAATTGATTTTTTTTTCAATTTCATCATTGAATCCCTTTGGAATGTGCAGGATAAACTGATCTCATACAAAATTCATTGTGAATATGCAGAGGCCACAGTGTCCTGAGTGTCCCAGCCGGATCTGATGAAAGAGTAAACTCAATGGTTGCGATTCGATTTTCACTCGCAAGTATAAAATTGTCCTCTCGCTTTTTCCATGTCCTCCACCTGCAACTCTCGACTATCTCCGGACTGGAATTTCCCTCGGGACTCTCCGAATGGTTATTTATCCTTATTTCATTTATTTTTTTCAAAACTCCGAATTACACCCTCCAATTTTCCCCACTCACTCCACATTTTTTTAATACTTTAACGATATAACAAAGTATTTTATTATTACTATATACAATGAACAGGTTTTGCGTGTATCACAATTATTAAATATTCGGGATATTTTTGTTTTTACAGAGAGTAGAAATTCACCGAGATAATTTATTAATACTCTGCCCATTAAACTGAAATGGAAATTTAATGGATTCGATATTCGATATGTTATTAATTATATTAAGGGAGATTTGGCATGGGGACACGTGAAATTTCATGATTTCTTCCCCGCAAGTTCATTCTAGAAATTCAGGATCCATGAAATTTTTTATTGACAGTCAATGGGCGTGGATTCTGGATAATTAAATTGAGGAATAAATATTCGAATGTAGGAGGGAATTTCTTGAAACTGGCATTTGGATTTTTATGAATTTATGACGTATGTGATCCAGTCGACGGTTTTGGCGACTCGGTGGTAGATGCCAGGTTGTCCTGGTTGGGCACAACTGTATCCTGCCGATACAATGCCGATCAAATACCAACGTCCGGTTCTCTCTAGCATCAGGGGACCTCCACTGTCTCCCTGAGGACGAAAAAAAAAATGTTTAACCCATCAGTAATCGACTCGGTACACGTTAATTAAATTTCTCACTTGACACGAGTCTTTGCCACCCCCTCGGTACCCAGCGCACATCATCTCGTCGTAAATTACTACATTTATTCCATTAGTCCTGTGCCATCTCTCGCAGACTCTGTTATCGATCACTGGTACATCTACCGACTGCAGGGTTTTCGGTCTGAGTCTAGAGCCTGTTTAAATAAATAATTATTTTTTTAACATCTCTCTAAATCACCGATTCAAAATATTCCAAACCCTCCAAAAAAAAATCTCTCAAATCTCAAATTCCACGTACGAAATATTTTTGTTTAATATTTTTTTACTGAAACGATTTAAAAAATTATCAACATTTGCCTTAAAAAAAATCTTCAGAAATCATCTCGCTTGAAAAATTCATAATTAAATATTTTCTGTTGCTTTCAATTTGCATGAATTCATCGACGATTTTTCGATGAATCAATAATTTTGATAAATATTTCGTATCGATGGATTTCGGGTCTCCTAGGAATTCCTAGGGATACCTGAGAATCTGTCTTACCGGCCTGAAGGGCTCCCCACCCTGCAGCCCACCCGTACTGCCCCAGGAAGTCTTCATTCTTATCAGGCAGACAAATAGGCGATATGTGTGCCATATAATGAACAGGTCTGTCAAGCCTGAGGACAGCAACATCAAATCTGTCAGCCTGCGGTGTAAATTTGAAATAAGGATGAACCCGTATCTCTCGAACCCCAAAAGTATAAGCAGGAAGTGTCTCCGACGCTGAATTAACAACATAATCCCCCAGTGTCACTTGCACCTGACGAGCAGAAGCCCTGAAATATTTTTCCAATTGTTCACCAGAAGTTTAAAAAACACTGAGTACCACAATTAATTGAATTAACACTCACTTGGCCACACAATGACCCGCTGTCACCACGTGATAACGATTGACAAGCGTTCCTCCACATCTGCTCGATCCAATGCGGATGTAAGCCTAAATCAATTAAGATTTTAACGATCATCTATTCAAAGTTCTCTCCCATTCGGTGAAAATAATTCGATAATGAAGTCTGACCTGCCATGGAAAACTGCCAAACCCAGCATCATCACCACCCACAATTCTCCTCTGCGCGGTTTGTTTCGTCGACGAAATTCCACACTCTGCACAAAACAAATAATCCAATACACCTGTATATTTAAATCACTACCTGGGATCCTACACACCCCTCATGCATCAGTGCCAAATTAATCTCGAACCAGTGTAAATTATTTAAATCGTTAGACTTGGAGTAATTCACGCGTTAGAAAAGTGGATGAGATGACAACAGTCACGTGCTAGTGAATTAAATTAATCCTCGTTAAACCCTGTTAAATCATCATTAATTCGCTATAGGTCTCTCAATTCATGCAGTTCAATAATTAAAGAGGGAGAGAAAGGAGATGCATCGTTTATCTACATAAAAAAATTATAAATATTCCACAGAAAACAGTAAACCAACTGAATAAGAGATGATTGCTTTGGAAAGCTGAAGAAATTTCCAATATTTTTCACAACTCAACGGTGAAATCACTTTCGATTATATAAATATATTTTACATTTATATTTCACATCTCCCGTTTGAATATCAAAAATTAATTAATTGAAAAATGAAAGTACGGGTGAATAATTTAATCTATAGTCGTTTGAATGATTTTGATCTGTCATTTTTACGTTTTTGGTGGTGAAAAAGTTGAGATCTATCGTGCGCTCATTTCGTCTGACTTTAATTACTGAATCTCGTTACATGCATGAGGTCTTGTACGTTAACTTACGCTCGTCACTCGCTGTATCCGTAAATCCGTCCAATTCAAGCTGCTGATGCAACTGTTCTCTAGGTGCATCAACTAGATTTAAATCATTGCTAGTTTTAGGGTCTTTACGATGACAACACGCGTACATAATACCACCACAACTGCCATCCAACAGACCGGATGTCATCCAGCATTTAAGAAAAAATTCACAGCTCCTTCCGTCAGCGCACAATGTATCATCACCCTGCCACGATGGTTTTTTTTCATTCCGCGGTATTTCTGGATAAACAAGAATTTCGGATTTGCGAGAGACAATGATAATTACATGAAAATTTTATTTTTCTCTTCATCATGTACACCTGAATTACTCCAAGTCGTGGAAACATTATTTTTTGACAATCGCGATATTATATTCACAGAGTAATAACGGGAGAACCAATTAGTCACCGTGACGAAAGTTTCGCAAGTAAACAGTCAACATCCGGTTGTTTTGTCGTGAAGATATCGTCATTAAAACAAACGTAATAATTCCTCAAAAATCGGGACGTTGATTTTCCACGATTTGACACGGGAAAAAATATTTCTCGATGTATGCCAATTATTATTATTTTTTTTTCGTCGCTCGAGAAAACTTTTTCTCCCTGTGAAATAGTGAGGAGTCGATTCCGTAGATGTTGTTTCTCGTCCCTGTACTCAGTAACATGTTAGTGGGATATAATCAAGCGACTTTTACTTTTTCGGAATGTTATATGTATTATGACAGGGCAATTATCTTATCAAGCGTAAGACGGGTTTACTAGTGGTATTTACCTGTATCAACCTTGGGATAATCGTTGTAAATTTGTTTCCGGTGATCTAAAATGACAATGATGAGATAACGATTAAATACGATGAGGTATATGGTATGCACTTGGTTAGAAATTACTCCTCATTAAATTCAATTTAAACAATTCGGGTCAGGGTAGTACGAAAAAGTAAAATTCAAAGGAAAAAAGAACCTCGGAAGTCGTCGTCAACCTCTGGCGACACGTGATTGTTTGACTGGAAGAATGACGATCCAACTCCAGACCCTGGAAATGTGGGAAAGTCATCCCTGAAGATGAGCCTGGGACTTCTGTGCGCCATTACTGGTGCTGCTGGAGGTCTCCAGTATGACTTTGACTGCCTCCAGGGTGGACCTGGTATCGGGGAAAATCGGGAAATCGGGTGAACACTTCGACCACTTGGTGGTGACTCGTAGTATCCTGGAACTGGAAATCTCACGAATCTTCTCTTTCTCTGGAGAAATCCCCGGGTCGTGTCATTCACTGGCGATTGCGTAACACTGTTCTCAGTACTCGATGGCACTTGCACCTCTGTGTACACATATTCTATCATCAACAAAAATGTGATGACATACCAGCAGCACTCCTTTTTTGACGATCTCATTGTACACCTGTAGATAAGAAAAGCAAAGAAAATATTCAATAGGAGTTCGATTTTCAATCCATTTCGCGAGGTGATCTTTATTTGCCATCATATTATCGCCAATCAGGTATTTGAGTACTTGAAATTGATTTGATAAATTTTATTTAAACGGCAAAAATCGAAAATTTCATATTTCAAGATTTCCAAAATTCATGGCAATTTCCGTAAAAAAATTATCAGCTCCAAAATTCCATTTAAAAATTCGGTAACCGATTGAATCACAAAAGTGAAATCGAACGTAGATAAAAATGCAAATAGCCCCAACATATATCTAGTTTACATCACATATTGACTGAATAATGAGTGAAAGTGATGAAGACCCAGGCACATGCGGAAGTTATAGACATACGCAAATAAAAAGCGGAAGACTACATTTTTTTCTCGCTATAAAAATAAATAAACAATGAACATGGCAAATCCAGGATTCTCTCCTGAATTTCACAGAATTGCGAGTGACGCGTTATCGACCGTGCAAATTTTCGTTCTATTTAATGCGACAGCATGAATTTTTGACGCAAAAAAAAGGTTAATTGTCGCACAAAAAAAAATGCAATAAACTCGGGAAAATTCGTCGGAAAATCCGTGAGATGAGCTAGGGAAAGCGTTTGATGGATGAAACATGTTGAACTCTCGTTCTAAAGGGAAAGTGCTCGTATCTTCTTCTTTCACCTCGTCGTTTAATACGCGAAGGTGAATCACACATCCGCATGAGCAAAAAGTGGTTTATTTGACTGGTTTCGTAATACCATCCGGCAAAATATTCACGTACTCCGGATATGTGAGGCCTATGGCTTTCGCATCCACCCGAACTTTCACGAAATCTCCCCAGTTTGGTTCACACCTTTTTCCTTGAATATTCCGTGTCATTTGGATCGAAATCTCATGATTATTCCTAGATTCTTTCGGTGACCACCGATAATTATTCCTCTTCCTTTCTCCATAGTTATGTAACGGGGACCGGGTGTCAATGCACCGAAGGGACGATGATGACCTCGAGTTATTCAATAGGATGGATCTCACAGAAGATCCGTTAGAAAAACGAAACATTTCGTAACTTAGAAGCACCAGAAATTCATTTTCCCTCTCTCAAAATATATTAAATGCGACCAATGAATTTTTATTTATATACATTCTTCAACAGATCGGCTTGAATGAATTCCAATTTTCCAATCAATCAATTTTCTTTTTGTTTATGGAATATCTATCTCTGGCAATGAATTTCTCCACTACCGCGGATATACCATAACCAATCATAAAATATATCCAATCATCTCGTCAGTATCAGAACCCAACCAACTACATCAATAGTCCACTTGATTTCCAATCCCCGACATTTAATATTTCACGCTTGCGCACTCTACCGTTATGTTAGTGGGTCATTGGCTTAGCAATACACCCGTAAAATACCCACAAAACCCACGTTAGAACAGACAGGGAGTGAAAGTGCAGTGGTGCACACGATTGCGTCGTCTTCTCCACAGAAAGTCCACGATTTGAAGTTCACGTTCACGTTCACCCGTTCGCCTCTATCATTTCCCCCCCACGTGTGAAGAGGAGGGGATGGGGCAGAAAGTTCAATGCTGATCAAAACACACGATCTCCGTATTTACATCAAAAAAATCTCTCCACCTAATCACACTATTCACTTAATTACTTCACTAGTTTATTCATTATCAAATTAAATGAGCGATTTCCCGCTGTCAGATGCGAACTTTCACCTCGAGGTGCTCTCGAGAGTCGCGGGATTTCTTAAGATCTTATTTGGATTTCCCTTATCTCTCTGACTGGTTGAATGAGGAATTTATTTGTCGAGTCATTTACATTTTACCTCAATCAATTGTCGATTTTTCAACCGATTTTTCAACCGATTCCACAGAGTCAATTTTTTAATACCGTTTATCAGACTGGATCCTTTCGATTTTATTTGCCCTCCCCCTGAAAAATTGAATTTTCACCTTCTGTAAAAACCGGTCCGAAGAAATCGCATCTTTCTTTTTTTTTCCTCCCCTCCCATCCCTCGACGTTGATGTGGCCTTGAAACGACTCTTCATGCTCCAATTCCCTCATCTCTCTGATTCCCCACCCCATTCAATCTCTTCACACTCTCGTCACGAGTACTTTCCATTGTGTAATGGATTTTTATATCTTTACCCCCATATACGTAAATCGTTTCACTCCAATGCCGAAACATCACTTACTCATGTAAATCAAATTCAACCGTAGAAAAACCTCTTCACGCTCAATTATCCAAGCAACATCTCTCTTCAACAATAAAAAAAAATCTTACCAAATGAAAAATCCAAACTTCCAAATCTTCACCAATTCCTCAAAATTTAATCGTGTTCTCAAATTCCACTGTTCACATCAATTCATCCCCACAATTTTCAATCGAATAACAGTAACCCAAAAACTTCACTCTCATTTTCTCATTTTCTCCTCTTCATCACCGAAAACAGCTGATGGTTCCACTTATTTTATTGAATTATATTCCCCTGTCATTTTGCTCAGGTCGGGAGGGAATTTTTAAATTAAGGGATAAATTTAAAATTTGAATTTTGATATTGAGTGAAAAATCGTTGTGTGATGTATTTGGCTTTTGGGTTGGAGTCCAGGGGCCGGTGTTGATCTTCAACGACTGGCGCCTGGTTAAAAGCACATTTACACTCGTTACTCTCTGAAAAACCTCACGTTCCCCATGCCACACCACACAACAACTGAGTGCCCAACGTTAAACACAAACCCGTTGCCTCCTAGCTCTCACTTTCTCCGACGAGTTTGTAGTTTCATTTCGGTTTTGTAAAACTCTCTCGGCTTCATTTCTCCCACTCCTAACATCATCTGGACTTCGCCGGATTTTTCCATCTGTATCGTCAGTTTTTTTTTACAACTCATCTCCTCAGGATTACCATAATAACTCATTGAACTCCAATTAAATCATTCATCTCATGATTTTGTTGCACCACCCCATGGGCAACCCCCCAACCCATCAGTAAAATCAAATCAATCGAATTAGTCATTTTAATCAATTAATTGTCTATCTCGAAAAATTTTTTAGAGCGAATTAATTTTTGGAAAAAAGAGGTGCTTTGATATTTGATCGTGGAGTAGATAAATTTTGAGGGAAATGATCCCTCAAATGTAATTTCAACAATTGTAAGTGAAAACGCACGATCTTTAATCATCTGCTCGACTAATTCCCGAGTTATCTCATGCAAGAATGAATTAACTCGACGTAACAATTGGAAAATCGAATGCCAGTCTTGAATAATGTCCCTCAAATAACTTGCGAAATGATCCCCAAGTTTCCGCATTTGACCCGAATCTCAACATAAATCCATTCCTCCATGAAATTAGAACTGAAATAATTCCCGAGTAAATTACGTTACACTTTGTTGATCATTGCGAAAGATTAAGTAGTAAATAATTTTTCTAAAAGCCTCCATTTTTTTTCCACAATTTTATTGTTATGGGCAAGGAAACGCGTTTGAGTTGCGAAAAATAATTGTTTTGAGGACATCTGGAATCTCCTTTGTCCGCCTCGGGCCGTAACGAAAGTGGCAATTCTCTTCAATTCTTCTCACTTCCGCTGACTCAACGATAATTCCTCAATTTTTCCTTCATTTTTTTCATATACCAAATTCATTTTTTCGTTTACCCTCAGGCCTTGGTGAACGGTCGAGTTGAAATAAGAATTTGACATAACTCTTTCGTAGAACAGTCGTTTTATTTTCACGCTCCCGTTCGAACGAGACAATGAGCCGATTTTTTTCTTATCTCTCCCTTCAAAAGGAGAGAATTCTTCGGCATTATCCTAATGGTTATTGTTTTGAATGCGGATATTGTCTGAAATGAGAACGGAAGTCGCTATCGTTCTCTCGAAAATCTCCAGTAAAGATTCAGAGTAGAAAAAAAAATTGAATTAACGCACGTGATGAGTTAGACAAGCCATTTTTATAAAATGAAAAATCGCTTCGTTAGGAAATCCCTATTTTTCAATAGTGAGTTCATCTCTTGACTGGCGCACATACCGATGTTTACCCCAAGAATTGAAAATAAAAGTGCTCGAAGTTAACCCGTCGGATTCTGATCTGGTGGTACTTTCCAATCAAGCCACATCCGGTTTTATTCGTTCTTGACGACATCGAGATATGCTCAGTCAAGATCAAGTGGAAAGTTGAAAAAAATCCCAGTGACTTCAGCATCGAGAGGAAAAAAAAAATTCCAAAACAAGAAAATGAATACCTCCACGAGTGAACCGCCAAATATCTAGAATTACCGAGTTACGAGATGATGTGAATTAAATACTGAAAAAATCACGGGTCTAGCTCCTTTCCTCTGAACGAGATCATGATAGGTGTAATAATGCTTTTGAACTTTCTCCGGTATCCAAACTCTCGAAAGTCATGTGTTACTACTTCTTTTTTCTCCGCATTTTGATATGAAAGAAAAATTCACGTGTTCAATACGCCAAAGCAAAACAATTCCCCAAAATTATTTATAACGAGATTAATACTATTCCAACAAATAAAAATTGATTGTCAGTAATTTCCCGTTAATTCCAGATGAAGAATCACGTAATTTTACGATAAGACAAATAGAAACTGATAATTGCGGAGGTTTTTTTTTTTTCTCGGCAATTAAATACCTCAAAGCCATCTTTAACAAGCCATAAAATATTTAATGCCATGAATTATCCTAATGTCGTCTTCAGACAATGAAAAAAAATCCCCCGATGTCGCTCCTACACACCAGAAGTCCGCATTACTTTCACGAGTGAACACTATCCGCTCAGATTCTCCTGGAGTAGACAGCCGCTCTTTAAACAGAAAGAAATGGTTGTAAAAAAAAAACGTCCAGCAAAGAATAAAGACAAAAAGAGAAGTTCTGTCGACTCCTCTTACTTTCTCCCGTGCTGTACACAGATACCAATACGAAAAGTAGGTCCCAAATACAATCAAACCAAGAAATTCAATGGCTCGTATGCATTCACATAACACTGTTCATCCCAGCGTAATTAGAAATTTTAGTCGAAAGCCGAGGGATTTATTTATGTGCGTGAGAGATGTATTTATCGTTATCCTACTCTTTTTATTTTTTTCCCACTCTCATCCTCGCTGAAATAATTCGGGATTACGACCTTGAAAACCTCTTTATTTTTTATTAAACATCGAAGTCCCTTTTTCCCCGGGTTTTTCAAAATTTTCCAAGGGCGCGTCATTTAATTAGACACGAGGGGAAAAGCTCGTGGAATTTATAATTTTTCCGGCAATTCCTTTAAAATTCCAATTTTTTTTATTAAAACCTCAATTTTTAATAGAACCAGTGGGACTCAGTGGGAAATTTTTAATAGTCCCTGAATTGTTTTTATCAGAAGGGGATGACTTCGCTCGTCACATGCTCCAATGCCGACTCGTTTTCATTAGTGAAAGTGAATGACACGTGACGATACTACAGAATTGAAAGATGTTGAGTTATTTGATTCTGCTTCCTCATGAGATCCATTAAAAAATAGAGAAAATAGATTTCCACTGGAGATTGATTTATTCAGAAACTGTGGCAGCTTCCGAACGCCTGAATAACGAGATTGATTGATGAAACAAAATTGAGTTCTTAATTCTGTTCAAATTAATTTCTTACGAGTCCCTCAACTGAGCGTTCAAATAAATTCACTGTAAAAGTGAGTTGATCTGTTTTATTCAACAACAAATTTTCATAATTCATTTAAAACATCCAAAACTTTCGCTGGACTCTTTTAAAAAAAAAAATCCCACTTCCCTGCTCCATAAAACGTAAAAGATATTAAATCACAGGGGTATGACTAATGGTTAAACTATCATGTCTCAACCACTTCTCTCACTTTTAGATACAAAAATGATGTAGAGCGCTGCCAAAATTGTATTGCTTTTGAGAGAAAGAGTTACATGTATTTTCGATATTTATATATCAATATTAATACTAATTAATAATTCCAAGAATCAACACTAGATTAGACTATTTCACAGATATCTGTAGAATTGAAGAGACAATATTACCTTCAAAACATTTTCGCGACGGACTTCAATCTTAGATTTTATCCGAAAATTAAATACATTTTTTACTTGACTAGTATCAATTTTGGTTTATCGATGAATTCCTCGTGAGGAAGAGTTTAGCGTGCCTTCTGGAAAGCCAGTAGTGAATTCCAAAGAGAGACAAAACGATTTATTCCGCATTTCAAGCAGTATTCATATCTCGCGTCATATTTCCTCAACTATTTCTTCATCATTTCCTTTGAGTTAGCACTGGCTGCCTAGAACACAGATTATTTAAATTCATTATAAAACACTTTTACTTTTTAATAATAAAACCCTGTTATTACTCCAATTATCAGGAGAATGACTTGGATTTTCCGTTCATTCACTGTTAATGTATTTTTTCTACTCCAGCGGCTTCCGCTCTATTTAGAATTGAAATATCTAAATAAAAAACTAGATGTTCACAGTTCGATGGCAATCCACGATTTTATGGATTTTATTTACCAGAGAAAGATATTATTTTATTCATGAAGGTGAAAATTAATTTTTCAATTAATATTTACCGGATTGACACGGAGTCTTGCTGTCATTGTCCTCAACTAGATTGTCATCATTGCCATCATCGTACCCATTGTCGTAATAGATCTGCTCAATTTCATAATTTTGTTTATTACGATGTTGATTGGACCTTCGGGCACGGTCTAGATACCGCAGAATAGCCTCTAGTCTGCTGAGCGATGTAAATCGACTTCCACCAGTTGATTCCTCATCTCCAACTGGTCCACGTTTTCCATAACGACTGCCGAGGTAGAAGCGATCAGGTCGCGGTGATATCTCCACTATTTTCGATCCTCCACCCGATGTTTCATCGGAGTTTGGAATGCTTCGGCCGTATCGGCTTGGAAAGAACAGGGGCCGCTTGTTAGACTCTGTCAAAATGTCTTCAATCAATTCTCCCATCAAAGTTCAAATTCATAGGAAGTGGCACTCATCAAAATATTCCAAGACTATTCATCCCCAACTGTCGGAAATTAAAGATAAATCCCCCACAAAGCCCCCGCGATGATGGGGTCTAATTGTAGCCTGGACCGTGCGAAATCAGAACTGAGGATTCGATTCTCAGTGATTTTCACATTTCCATTTGTTCCTCTGACCGAGAAAAATTCCTCAAAGGTTTCGAGTGTCTGGAACCCGCTGGTTAAATACAGGGCTGCGAGCTTTCCCATCCACGCAATGTCACAGGTGTCGTTACAGGGTAATTAGGAAGATTTAATTAATCCTCAACCGCACACCAAACAGAGTGATTTCGCACGGTGGCCTTTTATAAATTTAACTCACCTGGACGTGACTCTTGACGTTTTCCGTAACGTCCTTGTGTGTAGAAATTATTATCCGCCAAGATGACATTCGTGAGCAACAGGACAATCCAGAGACACGCTATAGGGTCCACAGCAAATGTTGAAGACATTCTTCCACTCGGTAAAAAGACTCGTACTGAACCCCAAAAAAAAAGCGTTCATTCCCTTGTACTGACCCTTCATTATATATTTATCCGGTCGATTCATAAATTATATATTGGCATATGAAAGTAGCTGGGGGGGAGGAAACACATTCCGTGGGTTATCTTTTGGAATCTTGAGGTGAGAACGTGGTTTATGGATGAGTCCAACAGCATGAAGACAGAATTTATTATTAATGTTCACCGGTAAAGTGGGGAAAAAAAATTAACAGAGCAAAACCCAGAGGCATTAACTCGAAATTCATTTCAATAATTTCACTGGTTCCACCCGGCTATTTCTACATATCAACAACATCAATAATAATGCTAGTATTTACCTGATTTTTTAACGGATGATTCGATCATTATAAGCTTTTCTTATCCACCGAACATTTCAAACTCTCTGGAGAAATTATGAGTGCATGGAATAATTAATTAATTAACAACTCGGGGTGGCGAGGGAAATTTTACGATTGAATGAATAGTGGGACTAATTTGATTGCCGGATGTAAAATAGAGAATTAGTGGAAATGAAATATTTTTTAACAACTTACGTAGTTAAGAGAGATGAGGGCATCCAAGGGGGTGAAACGACTCTGGGATCCTCTGGCATCGGGTAGAGCTTTATATACTCACGGGTAGTCCGCCCACAGTCATGAAGAGGGGTTGACCCCTCAGGTTTTGGGAGGAGGTGAGGGACATGTGACAAATTGTAAATTTCCCCACTCCAAAACACCATACATAACGTATGCCTCAAATTCTCACAAATTCCTCTCAAAATATCAATTTCCCAAATTAGCTCAAATTAATCAGTAACTCCCTGAATCATCCCCCAACCCCCTCTCCCCCCCGAAAATTGAACTTCGATTATTCGTCAATTTGCATCACAACGGGGGTAGATGACAATCAGGAAATTTCCTTCTCTCTCGACAACGAGATAAATCATTACCCCATGTTCAAACATAAATTAACAGTTCCCCCAGTCCAATAACTCATATGATAACTGACTGTGAAGTACAGAAAAATAGTTGAGTCCAACGAGAGTGTAAATCACATTTTGTATAAATAAATTTCATATATTTTGGGGGTAAGCTTTTTTTCGGCTGTCGGGTGTGAAGTTTTTTTTTTCATTGCTCTCATGAAAAATTCATTTAAAATATGTGATATGATCCTTTGACGAAACTCGTGGGTGATATTTTCGATTTGCTCTCCATTCCGTGAGAATAATTACACATAATTGTGAATCACTTTTTTTACGGCTAATACGTACTGTGTCACTTTAACAAACAAAAATTAATCGATACTAGTTATTACATCGAGCAATCATTTCGAGCATTTAAAATGTCCTCTCGAGTGACGATATAAACAATGGGCGACTCCCAAAAATGATTTGGATTTTTTTTGGCTGATGTACGACTGTTTTTTTCATACATTTAAGGATGTACTATTATATTCTACACAGCTGACTACACAACGGCCTCATTTTATTGCTTCCACGTGTTTTTCGGCATGTAGCCGAATGGTGTCGATACCGATTCATAATTTACACATTTGATATTTTTCTATGATTTTACATTCATGTAAAGACACTTGCTACATTTGTAAGGCCGAGTATTTCGACACGTGTTATTCATTTCTGCTATAGCTTTATAAATGTTAGTTCACGGATGTAAATTTGTCACTTCCTTGTCTGTATACAATAATTACATGAGCTTTACTTATAATTACATGATTGCTCGATGTAATAACTAGTATCGATTAATTTTTGTTTGTTAAAGTGACACAGTACGTATTGAATAATCTTCCCAAAATAACAAACAGTAGATTCGCGCACGTAAAAGGAAGCGTAAAGGCGTAAGTGTGCCGCACAGTTTGATCTAATTAATTAAAAAATGATAAAGTGGATTCAAATATTTTTTTCGTGACGTTAATCTCAGGGGAGCTCTCAGCTGTTACCCCAGTTCTCGAGCAACACGCATTACTCCTATCTTTTTTACTTGTTGCGTGTGATGTGTACAATATTCTAGTTATTTCGCTATTTATGACATCAAATAACTCAGACCTGTGGATAATAGTTCCGATAACAATGCCATTTTTCCAATACCCCTCTTTTGCCATTAGAAAATTTTTCCGCGGTCCTTGATTGATCCAATGTGTCAAACAGCTGCGAAATTTCTCGCTGCTCCACGGATTTTTCGTTTCCATTATTCCATTATTGTTCTATTATCTTCCAAATTCGTTCTCCGGATTAGAAATAACAGCTGGGAATTCTCTGGGGCTCTAGAAAGGATTCAAGGGGGTAATTGAGGGTGACTTGAGGCGGAAAACAACGAAGAATGTCTAACATGGGGTACTGTCTCATTTGTCAGAGAGAATCTTTCGTTTCCTGATTGTAATTGAAGATTTGGATAATTCAATTATTTATCACGCGAAGAGAAATTTTCCATATCAATGAATTTTTATTTTTTTCTGCTCCAAAAAATTGGAGAGTGTTCCATTCACCAAATAAATGCCAGAATTTCCTTACAAATCCCGATTCTGTAATTTGATTCGAAAAAATATTTCCCAGAAATTGATGGAATATTATTTCAACTCCCACATTGCGGTAATTCCATGTAATTATTATTGAGGAGTGTTTATCGATTCTCGATTCAGTGAAAAAAAGGGCAGAGTGCTTTTCCAGTGAAATTATTCGATAATTCAGATTAGAATCAATTTAACGAAAGAGAAAATTAGTCTGAAAATCCGCATTTCGTTGATCACAATCTCCCCCATTACCAAAATCAACAGATGATAAGAAAATAGATAATTAAACTCTTTGAAGTGACCGCCGAGCGATGAATGAAAATTGTGCATTTGTGCATGAAGATAAGTTGCATTTCATTTAATCCTGAAAAAATGGAAAAATTCGAGATCAAACATCTGTCCGGGTTTTGCAATTTCGGTGTTATCTATCGATTTCAAATAATTAAACCCCCACTATCCCCACCCACGTGACAGTGGCCTCCTAACCTCCAAGAGGTCTTCAAGACTATCAACAAAGTGCAAATTCTCGACGAAGAATTCCTCCATTTAATATTCATTATCACGATGATTGTGTCACCTCTGATCAAGATCTCTCGGTCAATTCGTGGGAAAATTGCCTATAGCCAGACGGTAAGTATTTTCAATTACTTCAGATCTCTTGATTCACCTCACAAAATTTCACTCAGCTCTGCATATTTACTCGCATTATTTGAGTTTATCACCACCTCATTGAATTTAATTTATTTTATGTAGCTGTAATTTTTTTTTAATTCATACCATTGCATTTGATTTTTTTCTTAATAATTCAAGCTATCCAGATATTCGACAAAGTCGAAGAAATCTGAGCCTGAGATTCCCAGGAATGAGCTGGAGGGATTATTCAGTGCTCAGTACCAACCGGATAAAGGAAAAGTTTATGATAAAAAACCCTTCAAGCTGAGGCTTGAGGGGGGTAGGAAGTACTCCTGGTGCACCTGTGGTCAGAGCAAGGGTCAACCCCTCTGCGATGGCACCCACAAGAACATCTTCCTCAAGATCAAAATGAGGCCCCTGCGGTTCCAGGTCAAGGAGACCAAAGAGTACTGGCTCTGCAACTGTAAGCAGACGTCTAATAGACCCTTCTGCGATGGCACACATCTGAGGGAAGATATTCAAGCTAAAATCAAATAATATGTAACGAGTTACGAAAATTGATTACTGTAAATAAATTCAAATGAAAAAATATAATTTTTCTCTACTCATTTCATCGAAATATGATTTTTTAATGAAATCCAATTATTTCATTAATCACCCATTGATTTTATATATATTCATATATATATAAAATTTATTACAGCCTGTGGGTAATGATTAAAAATTTTGGAATAGAATTTCAAAAATCCCGCGTTACGTCCGCACATGCGTACAACACTTGCCTCGTCAGTGCATTTCTAATTGGTGAGACATCCCCTCTCACTGAAATTTTCAAACACAAGAACCCGGAAAACGCGTCTGTTGCCAACGCATTTCCAACCGTCAAATCTCCTCGTACGAGTCTGTCATTTTTCGAGAAAATATTTTCTTTTATTATTCTACGAGTGAACTGGACGTTCTGTGATAATTCCCCAAATATCAAGAGGAGCTCTGCAATAATGAAGTCATCGTAAGTAAATTTATTTCCTCGATGCACTAGAAATATCGCAGGTTAGATAGACTTGACATTCGTGAACTCCCGCTCACCGATTGCTGGAGGTGTTTTTCACTTTTCCCTTTTATTTTTAAAATAAATTTTTTTCACTTCCAGTCGTCCAAAGCCTCCGCTGTCAGCGCGAAAACCAGCTCGCCCTCGTTTTCAAGTTCCTCACTCAAAAGATCCAGTCCAGGTATATTGCAGAGTACGTCCCGTGCAGAGTCCTTCGGACATCTCCTGCATGAATGTAATCTCCCCAACGACAATTCTGATAACGCCTCCAGAATCCTCCACGAATTTTCGCTCGACCACAAAAGAAATCCAGACAGTTTTCACAAAAGTCTTCACACCAGACATCAGTCAACAAGAAATCTTCAGCGACGTGGCCCTTCCCCTCGTGGAGAACCTCATCGCCTCGAAAAATGCACTGCTCTTCACCTACGGTGTAACAGGCTCAGGCAAGACCTTCACGATGACAGGAGAGAATGGTAACTCTGGCATAATGCCCAGATGCCTGGACGTCCTCTTCAACAGCATCTCCTCGTATCAAGCCAAGAAATTTGTCTTCAAGCCTGACCCATTCAACTCGTTCGAGGTCCAAAGTGAAACAGACGCCATGCTAGATCGACAGTCAGAGCTGCATGCAGGTCTGACGACCCCCAGACCCCAGAAAACGAAATACAGACGTCAGGACAGTGATACAGACAGCAACCCCCCACTTCCTCGGTCTCCAGACGAATCTCATTCACTTCCTGTGGATGAGGACAGCGTCTACGCTGTTTTCATAAGTTACGTTGAGATATACAATAATTCCGTGTACGATCTCCTGGACGAGGAGGAGCCTAAGGGGAAGACTCTGCAGTCAAAAATACTCAGGGAGGATGGCAACAAGAACATGTACGTTCACATGGTGACGCAGATCGAGGTGAAGAGCTCTGAGGATGCCTTCGAGGCGTTCAGGAGAGGTCAGAGAAAGAGGAGAGTGGCTCATACTGCACTTAATGCTGAATCCTCGAGGTCTCACTCGGTTTTCACAATTAGACTGGTTCAAGGACCCCTGGACAGCCAGGGAGAAAACGTTGTCGATGATAAGAGATTGATTTCTATATCTCAGCTGTCTCTGGTGGATCTGGCTGGCTCAGAAAGGACCAACCGGACCAAGAACACTGGACAACGTCTCAGGGAGGCTGGCAACATCAATAATTCGTTGATGACGCTTAGATCTTGCCTGGAGATCCTCCGGGAAAATCAGACCTCTGGATCGAACAAGATTGTCCCATACAGGGACTCAAAACTCACACACCTCTTCAAGAATTATTTCGATGGAGAGGGCAGAGTCAGGATGATTGTGTGCGTTAATCCACGGTCCGATGATTATGATGAGACAATTCAGGTGATGAAGTTCGCTGAGATGACGCAGGAGGTTCAGGTTGCTCGCCCCACTGTACCCAAGATCGAGCTTGGGTTTACACCGGGGAGGAGACAGGCTAATAAAATATTCAAGGAGGCTAGGAGCCGATTGGAGAATATGGGGAGACCTGAGGCTGCGAATATCGATCTTGACTTGGGGCTTGTTTATTCACTGGGTGGACCCTTTCCTCCTCTGGAGGTCAATAATCCCCATCAGGACGAGATAATTACAACTCTCATGAGATTTTTGGAGCACAGAATTGCCAGGAGGAATTTGCTCAGTTCTGATCTAGAGACCAAGCAGAACGACTTCAGGAAGATGCTGCATGGTCTCGAACAGGAGAATATGACATTCAAGGTTGAGAATGCCTCGCTGAAGGCAGCAAACTGTCAGCAGAAGAAGAAACTTACTACCCTCGAGGAACATGTGTACAAAACTGAGAGTCAGATTGACAGTCTCCTGAGAAAACTCAATACTGCTAATGAGACAATTACAAAGCTGCAGGTGGAGTTGAAAGACAAAGATGTATGTCTCAATCAGAGGCTCATTGAGAAGCAAAAAGTGAAGCAGAGGTTCAATACAAAAATGCAGCAGGAGACGGATAAAATGAATAAAGAGCTTGAGATAAAATTGAGACAGCAGAGGCTCAGGATGCAGAGCCAGACGAAAGCCACTGAGGATAGGCTGAGGCTCGTCAAGAAAATCCTCGACGATGACGGGAATATTATTGCGCCTGTGGAGATGGAGAGGGAGGAGAGGATACCTGAGACTGTCTCTGGGAAGATTGCTGCTGCTGATGGCAGATCGAGGAGGGACAAAGTACCTGTGTCCAATTTGAGACACAGGAGGAGTCAGAGTGCTGATCGCTGGGTGGATCACAGACCTGGGGCATTGGTACCTATTGGTACTGTTCTACAGCCTCTCATGAGGAGGAGAAGAAGCATCAGTAAACTCACGGATCCCAAAGAGATTACTGATGGCGCCTCCAAGTATTGTTTGATCGCCCAGGAACAGGACACCGATGGCGAACTGGAGACAAAACTTTATAAGGGAGATATTGTGCCCACAAGTGGAGGAGGGGCTCAAGTCGTATTCAATGATGTTGAGTGCCTTAAACAGATGTCCCCAACTGCCAGGAGAAAGAGGAGTGGAGTCAACGGGGATGAGAGAACAACTGAGGAGAATGGCGATAGTAAGAGACCCAGAGTTTTTAATTAACTCACGAATTCTTCATTTTATCGATGGTTTTACCATTAATTAGTCCATTAATTTGTGCTTAACGACATTTGATAACTGTTTGTAATAATATTTACAAAAATAAATTAATCATTATTTAATTCGTAATTTCCTTTATTATCTTCATGTCTTCTTTCAGTTTTTTTATTCGTTAATTACTAGAATTCCTGGGCAGTCGAGCCGGAATATTAACGACTGAATACTGAATATATATACAACAATTTATTTATCTTACGACATTTTTCGAATTTTTAGTTTATTGAAAGAAATCTTTCGATTTGGTTTTGTTTCAACTGTGTCTCCGTGGTTATCGTGAAAAATTGAGGGGTCGTATTGTCGCTGAAGTAGTCCTTTAGTGGAGTATATCATTTCAATTGAAATTTTTTTCATTACTTCGTGTAAATAGGTGAAAAATAAAAAGACAGTTGTTGATATTTTCATCTCTCTTTTTAACAGCAAAAATAATAGGACTCGCAACCGTTGATATGGATAAGCAAAGAGTGAATAAAGTTTTTCGTACAAAAAAGGTGGACGTTAGAAAAACAAAAATGATAAAATTTCTTAATTCAATTTCTTAACTCTAGGACGCAAAATAGAAACGATTGAGCGTATTTTCGCATTTTTCCTTACATCTGAATATTTTATCAATTATTTTTCTGTGTTTTAAACACACAACCAAATGTTGTCCTTGAATTCTCCGGATGATAACAATTTCGAAGAGAACAATAGAAAAAAAAAAATAAGAACTGCAAGAAGAATTAATTAGACGCGAAATAAAAATTGAGGACTAGATAGTGTTTTCACATTAACTCTTTAAAAAATAAATTTTATATTAAGTTGGGGCATTTATCGATTTTACTTCTCATGAATTATAAAAAAATGATTATCGATAATAGCTATGATTAATAGTTTCTTTTTTTTTCTCAATAATTTCAAAGGTCATAACATTAATTCTTACTGTATCATTGATTTGTTCCAAAATCTCTTTGTCTTTTCGGCTCTCAAACAATTCTCTCACACCAATCATCAATTTATTCCCTTTCCACCAAGTGTTTAACACTCAAAGCTAAAAAAGAACATTAATCACAAGAGCAAATACGGAAATTGTTATTCGTTCCTCGTGTGAATGTGAAGAAACTCGTGGTTATCAGTGAGAACATGAGATAAGCATTTGATGGCCAATGATAACACCTCGACCAATCATTAATTCAGTGATTAAATGGCAAAACACCGACTCATCACTCTCACGCAAGACATCCCCTCGGTCTCCCTTACTCGATAGCTTTACTCATGAACTCGATGAACCTCTTCCCATACTGTTCAGGATCACAGGTGGAAATTCCATCGACATTAGCCCCGTATTTAACAGTTTTCGCTGCCTTAGCAGCTTGCTTTCTCACTCCATAATGCGTTAGAACATCAATAATCGCGAGAAAGTATATCTCTTTATTGGGTGCACCTTCCTTGCTGGGAATAGCGTAAATATCGAGCTCTGGAATGATGGCATCATCATACTGGAGACTAGCATCCCTCATGAGGGCAGCATGGGGTGACTCTGGAGGTGTTGTCATTCCAGTGACCCCGGACCATCCCCAGAGTCTGTCAACAGGCCCCCTCGAGTCCAATCCACTGCCAGACTCACTGTCATCCTCGTCATCGTGATTCTCTTCGTCCTCCTCCCTCTCAGCCCTTTCCCTGTTCTCTTGCTCTGCCCTCGCGCAATCGTGAAGCCCAAGGAGAAGTGAATAATCCATCAGGTGAAGCCTCGTCAGAAAATCCACGTCTGCTGTTAGGGTCTCTATGAGCTTCGATTTCGCCTCCTCACCGATGTAAATCTTCATTCCATCCTTGACAAAATCGTTGTCTTTGTACGTGGGAAGATCCTTCTCTTTTTCCTTGTCTGAGGCCTCTCGATCCACTGTTGAACCCTTCAGGTCGAATTTCTTGTGCGTCGTCAAGTGATTTGAGAATACATTTCGAATAGCCACTACATAGTGCTCAACTCCATCCACTGTTAGTCGATACATTCCCAGGTATTGGGGTAGAAGGGTTTTTCCATGCCTCTCCACTATGTACTGGAAGCAAAATTTTCATGTAATTCTCATGAAAAAAAAATACATCTTCCCAAAATTCCTAGAATAATTTCTTACTGGATGGTAATGTTTGAGGAACGAGTGCATTCTCTCCACCTCCTCACTCGTCATTGTCTTTATAATAAATAATTTGTCATAAGACTGATAGAACTTGGCTCCACTTTTCCCCGACGAATCATCCAGCGTTGGCTGTGACCTAAAATCAAATGTTCAGTCTGAAAAATCGAGGATTACCCCGGTGACACAATAATGACAGGATAAAGCGTTGAGTATCGATTTGTTTACGAGATGACCGATGATATCATCGATGTGAGAATGAAAGTGGATGAAGTGGATGTGAACAGCGGGTACAATAAAATAACACACAAATCACACGAATCGATGTTTGCATGTGATTAAATAATGAACAAGCGAAAGCATTTGCTGATCCATCAAGGACTCCAAATGAGTATCCAGGTGCTCTCCACTGTTTTTAATACGTGATACCATGTGTTTCTTCTCTATCGAATTATAAAATTTTTTTATAACGTTTGATATGTCTCCTCACTCCAACATTATTGGATTTTTTCCCTTCATAATTATGAGTTGATTTATGGTCGCGTGGCTGTGGGCGTGTTACAATAATTATATGCAAGTTTTCTAGTCTAGGTATAAACGTGATCGTAGTGTTAGTACTCCGTGCAGAAAATCCTTCTGTTTTTTATTGTTTTTACTTGAAAAAAATCGGATGGGTAACTCAGGAGTGAATTGGTGAAACGGATAATACGATTTGAAAAATTCCTCATTATCATCAAAATTAATCACAAGTCTTCTCGATTAATCAAGTGATGAATAATTTTCATTTTAGTTGTGTTTATTGCAATTATTCATTTCGTTAGCCACACGTAAAAAAAATATAATGTGATGGTAAAGGAAAATAATTGAATGAATAAATTGGCAGTAATGAAGAAACAAAAGCTCTAACCTCAGGCGTTTTGGTTTAAAACTGTAGGTACGATGTGGCTTATTTATATTCAGTAATTTAGACGCATTATTTCCCGGTGTTGTTACATTTATCGTAGGAACAGTGGCAGAACGTTGTACCATTTGTCGTTGTTTGATGGATACCTCGTTGGTTGTGGACAATTCTCGTTTATCAGTTATTCTTGAACGTCGCTTGAGACGCGAAGGATTAAATGCACGACATCTAGTATATACATATTTTTGTCTTCTTAATTTTTTCTCTTTATTGGGATACATTCGCTCCAAGGACACCGGCAATTGTAGGAAGAACATATGAATATTGACAGTGGAAAGTTATAATTCAATAGCTACGAGAGAAGAAAAAAAAATTTCAACTCTTCTCTTTCCTGTGAGGAGCTCAACTTTTTTTTCTCAGACCAAATACATTCTTCCTCATATATAAAGACCAGTGATCGATTATCTCACCTTGTCATCGATTCCTTGTAGTCCAAATCATCGATTCCAAATCTCTCGCGCAAATTTCGAAACACTAGAGGACAGTATTCCTTTATTTTAAAGTGTGATGGCATGTTTTCCCTGTAAAAATGCAAATTCTGGTTGAGTTTAATCGATCGAGGGATAATAAATCAGATGGATTAACTATTTATTCCTCTGGCAGATACACCTGCCAAAGGAAGTTATAGGACATGGGGATTAAACGTGTGGATTTGGCATCTGAATAGATAAAGAGTTTCGTTGGATTCTCCCCATCGGGCTATTCAGTTGATTTAGATGAGGGATACAATTGTTAGATTTACAACGACTGATTCTGGTATTACGTGCCAGTAACTGGCATACGAGTACAAAAACGGTGGTATATTTAGAATTAAAATGAACTTGCTCTGCCAGACGTTGAATTTTCGTGTTACACCGGCCCACCATTGTTTACCTTCTCTACGATGAATTTATTTTTAAGCTGAATCAATAATAATAATAATATTTCGGATATTGGATATTGACGTGCATGAGTTCGGGGTGAATTGATAAGCCTCAATGACTTTTTTTCCTCTCTTGTGGTTGTTATATTCTTTCATCACGAATTCCCAGATTATAACAATTGTCTTACTTGTTGAAGAGGTGATTATCAACTTTGAGTTTGCTGTAAGCCCTGAAATCATCGGGTAGAAGCATCACAGGAATATTCACATGGCTCAGTTCATTAATCTGTAAAAATTATAAGGAATCCCTCAAAATTGAAAAGAAAAATTCGTAATAATCAATCAAGATCAATCGTCAATATATCGAAATAGGCAGAGTGAAATTTCCGGTTTTATCTTCCTTTCGGATGTATTTTTTCCGGGTTACAAGTGATGCATGAGTCATTTAAATCGCATCGTTTTATTTCGAGATATCGGCGATTTGATAGAAACACTTTCAACTCCATTGTTGACAGTTCCATGACTCAACAATAGCGTCTATAACCCCAGGGCCTTTCAATCTCAAAAATAAAAATTAAAAAGCAAATGTATCCTACCGTGTGATTAACTCCCCACATGAAAACACTGAGGAGTGGCTCATTGGCACGAAAAAGCTTGACCTTTTGGTGCTTGACACGAAAGTGCTTCTTCTTGAGTTTGGAGAGCCCTCCGGACATATGCGGAATTCCGGACATAGTGAAAAATTACAAACAATTTAACCACTCGATCAAGTCTCTATCACCTCAAACTCTGTCACCAAAATTATCGATCCCCTGGGGCTCTTAACCCCAACGTCTCCTCTTTACACTTAAAAAATGTTCTGATAAACAATCCAGGGGGTAAATTCGATTACGCCATCGACGTTTCCACTAGTGCACCAATTGAAATTGATTATTGGATTTTCATGGGGCAATCGCCGATCGGTATTATTCGATTCTCTCAATGATAGTTTGTGAATAATTCCTCTTGATATGTTCGGGTGGTTTTTTTTTTTAATTGGAATTATTCGGAAAAAAAATTACCGGACCGCGCAGTTCGACAGTCGATCGGCCACTGAGTATTTGGCCCTTTAAAAATGGCGAAGGGGAAAAAGGAAACTGCGCAGCTCATAGGAAACGTCGATAAATCCAAGATGGAGGGAATTTAAATGGAAGCGGGAATTTTCGGATTTTTAAGTGAAATAACAAAGCTTTATTTATCTTCATATAAAACAATAATTGCTGGTTTTCTTTATTCTTTTATAATTACACATTTTGTTCAAATAATCTGTCAAAATTATGTAATTCTTTTATTTTCCGCGATTTGTACACTTGTTCCATAAAAAATAATACACAACGGAAGGGTAGAAATTTCGAAAAGAACTAGTACGTTTCCTCCTTCACTTGAGAAACTTTGAATTTAGAAAATTCCTTAGAATTAAATTCGCAATACTTCTTATTTATTTTGTTCATTTCTCTGGTATTTATATAATAATATATATCTATAAATTTTTTTTTTCGTACATACACAAGTAGTTCAATCAATATTCAATATCAATTATTTATTTATAAATTTACACGATGATCATCATCAAACTTCAAACTCATATTTCACGAAAAGTCAATGATTTCCTTACGAAATTGTTAATTATTTCTTTATTATGTAAAAAAAAATTCAAGTTCTGTTAATGATAAATAGAAAAATTCATTCAGGATCACTCGGCAAGGTTTCACCATTAGTAATAACAATGGCATCATCATCGGCATCATTAAACTCCATCGAATTGTCACATTTTTTTTTCTTCTTAATTTGAACTCTATCATCATCACTCTCGTCACGATTATCCCTCTTAGTTCTGTCTCTACACCGTATTTTAATCTCATCACCATTGGCATTACCACATTTAGTCCTAAACGCTTTCTTTTTGGTTTTATCATCATCATCATCATACTCACGATCTGTCAAATCTTCATTATCAACTTTGATAATTAATGCTGCCGAATCACTCGAACTATCATCATTGTTATCAATATTTGTTGGTAATTTATCAATTGTCGACGTATCATCGACCAACGGTGGAGTTCTTGCACCAATTTTACACCCATCACCACTCTCATTATCCAATTTTATATCATTCATTTCACTTTTAACTTCGTCGTTATCCTCCTCCTTTTTGAGGGGTGGAGTGTGGGGGGAAAGACCATTCGATAGATTCTGATCACTCGTTGATTTAAGGGAGGCATTTTCCTGTTGCAACAGAGTCACAGACTCACGAGCTTTTCGTAATTCTTGTTGCAGAAAATATATTGTACTCTGCATTCCCTCCACGTCCTCATCGAGATCCTGAAGGAATTCATCGAGCTCTGCAAGAAAATAATTCCGATTTCACAATTGAAATTTCTGCAGAATTAGTCAACATAAATTAACAATTTATCTTGATTCCTCTCGACAACTCACCAGATTGAGATTTTTTCACTTCCTCACTGAAACTCTTCTGCAGTGCCAGCTCTCCCTCCAATTTCGCTATTCTTCCACTAGCTATCATCCTGCCAAGCTCCTCATTCTCTTGATAGAGAAGCCTGCATTTAGCCATCAGTCTCTTTCCGGTATTGCTGAAAATAAAAGTCATTCAACCGTGGTGATTGATTCGATGCGGATCGTGGAATTATTTTATCCCCGAAAGAAACGATGTGGCTACCTGTCAGGGGTGAATTTCCAAGCGCTCAATTCATTCTGTGTGTCTTCTAGCTTGGCTTTCGTCGTTATTAACTCCTGTCGCAATCTTTGAATTAATATATTGACAGCTGGATCCAATAACGTCGATCGTAGAGATGAGGCGGACGGCGATTGAGCGGCTTTCATTGTCGCTATTTGATTCTGAAATTCATTCGAATCGTCGGAAAATGAATTCAAGATTGGAGAGGTGATTTATGAGCAGTTTTCTTCGAGAATTAATTAATTAATTAATTTACCACATATTCCTGTAACTCCTGCTCCTTGGAAGCCAGTCTTCTGACGAGTATTTTCTCCCTGTGTGACGCCTCTCCATACTGCTGTCGATATTTCTCCTCGGACTCTCTCAAACTCGCCAACTCCCCTGAATAATCAAATTTAGAAAAACGAAAAATCGTTAACAATGAAAATGCCCTCACACCCAGAATAACATTAACAAAATTATCATTCAGAGAGTCCACCTGCGTCGAATGTTCCTCAAAAAACCTCCACAGATCTCCGAAAAATCATCCATTTCCCAAATCAGAAAAATCAACGATTTTAATCGATCATTTGAAATAATTAGACTCAGGCTCTAGTTCCGTTTTTTTTTTAATTCGAGCTGTTCAGCACACTCGGCTATTTTTATAACGAAAATAAGCAAATGTGCGAAACAGTCAATTCCCTCGTAAATTCACCAGCGATGGAGAACTGCAGATAATCCCCCAATGAAAATCACATTTTCCCCCACAGAAAAAAAATGATCCTCCCATCAAATAACCATTTGAATCACCTCACAATCACTTCACGCGAATTCCACTCAAAATTTTCCATTTTCCACTCAAAACCCCCACAGAATTGACCAGAAAACCATCACAATTTCACTGATCACTTGAGCAAATCACGATAACTTCACAATTAAATCCCTCGCAAATCTTAATCCTAGAATCATTAATCTAAACAACATCATGAATAATTCAATAATGAATAAACAAATCTCATCTGTCTCTCCATAAATTTAAAACATCTTAAAGTCTCTAACCAACTCGTTCCTAACGCAACTCTCGAAATGTTTCTTTCTCTTTCAACTTAAAAAAAAAATTGATTTCTTTAATGTTAATTATTGTTTCTGAGAACGAGGTAATCAGCCCCTCGTTCTAGTCTTTAGTCAGTACCTTCCTGGGCTGCCGATTGTGCCTCAAGACACTCGATATACAAGTCCTGTTCACGCCACTTGGCTGCCAATTCCTCTTTAGCTGTTGTCTCCAACTGCTGATCAGTTAATTTTATTCTCCTGCTGTGCCTGGGTGATCTAGGACTAGGTGGTTTTTGCACTTGTGGACTTCTAGGTGATGAGGGACCCACTTGCTTCACCTCCACACCCTCCTCTGCCATTATTACTCAATCACTTTACTTCTCCCCTATTTACCAAAGTTCTTTATTATTTTTTCACTCTGACTTTACAATAACTGGGTAATATCAGCTTTTCTCTCTCCTGTCCTGAGTGCAATATCCTCAGAACTTGAGCAATTCTGACCTGAAAACATGAAAATCCATAAATCTCCACCAACTAAAAAAATCATCAAAGTGATACCAAAATTATTTCCTTAAAAAATCATAAAAAATCGTGACTTCCTCGATGATTGAAGAAAATTCTAGAGAAATGGAATTCGACCCATTAAATATAAAATGCCATGATTTCAAGATGGCGGTGCACAATACACGCAGAGTGTAGATTTGGCATCATATGGCGATTATTTATTTATTATTACTCTCTTGAACAATCATTGATTATCGAAGAAGTCACTGAATCGATGGTAATTATCGTATGCAATTAGTGGAACTTTGCTGAATACTTTTAACAGTTCGCTTTGATTTTTTTTTTATTGGAGTTCCGGCTATGTTGGACTGCAATGGAGTATCTGGTTATTCACCTGTTATTTTTGTGCTCAGGAACGTACATTGATCGAATCAATCCACCTCGATGCACAGAACATTTCAGGGATCATTTAAGGGGGAATTTAATTGTTTATTACTTGGAAAATAGTGTGTTTATACACGCCGGAGGGATTTATCACGACACACGACACATCGTTAGCCACTGGACTGAAGCAATCGGTTCTTACCCCCTGGATCTCAACTCCATTGGCCCATTTCATTATTAAATCCACCAATGGACAAAGTTTTACCTGCGTTTGCGCTCCACAAGGCGGGAATTTCAATTATCCATTAACCCAAATAACATTAACTCTTTCCCATTCTAATCGCAAAAACGGAAACAACTCCTTCAATAAAATTCAATTTATCTTTATTATCAACAATTACATAATATTTCATATTTCACGTGATATAAAAAATTAACTCTTTTTCGCATGCGATGTACAAATTTTCAATCAATCGTGGGAACAATATCGATTCCTGGATGAACACCTAATTAAATCGTGAACAATAATTTAAATCAATTCATTCAAACCTAAATACAAAAAAAAAACGAGACAAAAATGAACGAAAAGTTTAATAATAATTACTTCAACCGAGGAATAAATTTCAAGAGCAACTTATTTGCCTTTTCTCGCGATACTGGATGCTCCTGCTGCATTTTTCCTCGCCATAGGATTCGGGGACAGACTCCTGGTGGATGCATCAGGAGTATTACCCTTTTGCCCTGAACTGCCAGCAGAAAGTGCGCTGAGGGATCGATTGACTCCTGGAGGCTTAGGCGTCAATATCTTGAGTTGTGAAATTCCTTTAGGAAGAGGAACCTGAGCCTTAGGATCCGGTGAAATCCTTCGCTTCGCTGATAGAAGAACTCGCGAGTCATTACTCGATAGAGAAGTGGTGCTGGTTGACGGGGTGGCTTTATTCGCAACTCTCTTTAACATACTGGGATTTCGCTGAGAATTAACAACTATCAATTTATTTCCCATCTGCGAGGAATTACTGACGCTCTTCCTGCGAGGTGGAAGTTTTGTCGGTGTTGTCTTGGGGATTGATAATTGTTTGGAGGGCAGAGGAGCTCCGATACTACGACGTGCGAGTGGTTTTTGAATGGTGGATTTTGCGGAGAGAAGTCCTGGACTCGAACAGACAGAGCTTGGCCTCGAGTTCACACGACCTGGACTCACTCCAGATCTTCCCGATGGCTTTAGAAATACTTTATTCTTCCCTGGCCCTGGGGAAATAATCCCATACGAGTTCTGAGCCTTCTCCGCGTAGTATTTTATTCTCTTCAGACACTCGGCCAGACTGACATTCTCGTCTTCACTCTGGAGGGAGACCTGTCCCAGTGAACTGCAGAGATCACCCAAAACAACAGGTGAACTCGATATCTTCGGAGGTGAGGGACGAGGTTCTGCATCTCCTTTTGTGTCTAGGTCCCAGGTTTTCTGACGGGGGAACGCACTCGTTGGAGTTGTCTCTGGGGTTGCACCTCTCTTCGTCATCAGGGGAATCTTTCTGATATTCTGGGCACTCATCGAAATTCTTCTATCGATAAAAGAGATCTGAAAGGCAATTGTATATTTCAATGAATTAATTAATTCATTGTGTTCCACATTGAATTAATTAATTCATTAATTTAGAGAAGACGATAGTACCTGAGGTGAAGTCCTCATCCCACACTTTCCCTCCCTCACGCGATAAATTTCTGGCTGTGTAAACGAACGTGTGAATGACTCGGATTTATCAATCGGCGATCGTAAATCATCATTTTTAGCAATACTTAAATTCAGGGTAGAGTCTCTGTTCTGATTGATGTCCCTTCTGGTGTTTATCGTATTGAGAAGATGATGAAGAATGTCTCTCATCATTGCCCTATCGTCTCGAGATACCGGAGGAAGAAGATTGCTCCCAGTATCTTCGAATTTATTGATGCTGTCCTGTTAAATTTATAGAAGAGACCGTGAAATTTTTCATTAGAAAAAAAAAATCTAGCGCTGCATTGGAATTCCTCCCGATCTATTTAGAAAATTTTTACCAAACTGCCAGTGGGAGCTGTTCCACTGACGCTCCAGAGGGACGCATCTTTGGCATCCTCTTGCTTCAAGCATTTGCAATCAACGTCATCCAATTCAAGGACAGCCCTCATCCCCGATGTTCCACACTCCAGAATAATGCTCATTAAATTACTCTTCTGATCTCCCGATTTATTATTTATTTCGTACTCTCGCAATTGGCAGCCCAACGCCTGCAAGAGGCACACGATGCCAGGTACATCGGGTTTCTCCATATCCTTAAATTAAATCCAAATATTCCCTCCAATTATCTCATTGTTGTTAGAAAAATTCAGTGATTATTCCCATTTTTTTTTTCACCTGCTCGACATTTCCGTAACACCACTTGGTTGCCCACTGGAAAAATCTGTGTTTCACTTTGCCCGAGGCTATTGAATGCT
Organism: Fopius arisanus; assembly: GCF_000806365.1. Classification (NCBI taxonomy): domain Eukaryota; kingdom Metazoa; phylum Arthropoda; class Insecta; order Hymenoptera; family Braconidae; genus Fopius; species Fopius arisanus. The sequence goes on along the minus strand of NW_011887770.1, from coordinate 1,143,461 downwards.
CAATGGGACCAGTCACGTCCATTTTGATGCGACAACTGAAACCTTGTCAATTATTTTCTCACCTTGCCAGCGCTTACATTTTGAGTGTTTACATTTTGAATTGAGGATTTCGTTTCATTTCCCCGCTATTCTATAGTCGGTGATCGTGACGAACGGAAGAATCTCTCCATTATCGAGGGTGAGAAATAAGTACTCGGAAAAATGTCGATAAGTGAAAAATTCGGGAGAATTCAAATTCGAATTTCCAATTTATTAAATTTCAAGTGCATTTTTTTTTCTTGTACACATACTTGAGTGGATAACACGGAATCTGGATCGTAACAGGTGATCCACAGAAAATTATTCAATTATTCAATTATTCAATTATTCAATTATAATTATAATTATGACAGCTTCAGGATGTTGTCAGGAATTCTGGCCAAATCAGGATCGTATGACCCAGGTCGATTGAAATCAGGATATTCCATTCCTGTTGTATAAAATAATTTATATTCACGTATATTTAAACAGAGGAATCGAATATTAACGATTGAAACGGACGAGAGAATAATTAAATAATTCAGCGATTCCCTAGATCAATGATTAATTGGTTAAAATGATTTACCTGTGGCTTCTCCTGGTTGTCCTGACTCTGACATCTGAAGCATCGAAGGTATTCGAATAGCACTTGCGGATGCAATATGGCAGACATTTCTGACGAATGCCCGCAATAAAAAAAAAACTCTCAACAATCAGTCCCTCAAAAAAATCCTGAATCAATATATCAATATAAATTCACTTACCCCACAACTGCAAGGACCACCACGAATTTCACTCCCAACATTTTCCGCTGAAATTATCGAACGACTCGGGAATAAACTAGATGTGTGAATTTTTCTGCAGCTCTCGCTATTTTATTCAGAAGTCCCTCGATTTTTTCCTGAACGTGTCCTCATAAAATCTATCATACAATATTACGCCCTTGCCACTGGACAGGTTTATGCAATTGAGTCACCCGAGTATTATTTACGGATAAATATAATAATGTAACTTATAGCACTCATCCGATATTTTTCCAGAGAGCAAAAAAAAACGCATAGTCAGTCATTAAGAAATTGAACAGAAGTCTTCAATACAAAATTTCGTTTTTTATTAATTAATTCATTTTTCATTTATCATTTTTCATTTATATTTCGGTTACATCTAACGGAATTTGTTCATTGATAAGTAGATTCTTGTCTTCGTCGTTGAGTGCAGCGAAAAATGTTGTTACTTGTAATACCGCAGGTCCCAGGATATTCTTCAAGTAATTCCTAAATTCCTCGCACTTTTGTTTGGACGTGAAATCGTTTGAACTCCCCCATATTACATGTCCGGCTGCTCCATTTGTCGCCATGACATGGAATACACCTTCTACATCAATCTGAACAGTAATAAAATCAAACTGGATAATCGAAATGATCAATTCAGGTGAAATATTATCGGAGCCGTTCCACTCACCTCCGAGAGAAAATTATTACTATTATCGCGATACTTATACCAAAAGTACGGTAAAATGACTGAAGACAGGGAATATTTCTCGATGATCCTTCGAGACTCCTGAAGTCTTCCGACAATCAATCCTTTTTTTTCGTTGACTGTTAGCGTTGATCTGATGTATACCGAGGGGAAGAGAATATCCTCAAGCTTCCACAACCAGGAAATCCTCGAGAAATTGAAAGAATAATTAAAAAATTATTTCCCGCACTCTAAAGTTGAACTTTCGTGATAAAAATGAAAGAATTATTTCAGAGATTTGATAGAGAATTCGGTAATATTTTTTTCAAAAAGACTATCTTACCGGTCATTATCTTTTTTGACATTCTCGTCGCACTTCCAATTTCTCTGCCGAGGTGTCAAATTGAAGCAATACGGATAGGCGTAATACCCCCAGGAGGCCCTAGGTCTCAATAATTTCGCCGTTTTTATCGTTTCCTCCATGAAAATTCTTCCAGCTTCCTCGAACCTCCTGATGGCCATCTCGTTGATGCTTTTGACACTCCACCAGGGGTGTCTTTTCCGCTCGATCGACACAGAAAGGTCTCGATAGGGTGCCAGAGACGCCCAGTTTTGCCGGTAAATCGGCCGCCAGCTCTCGAAGTCAATCACAGCCACCCCCTCGAAATTATCGGATAATTGCTCATTCACGTGGATTTTGAATAGATCCAAGTGCTTCTGGAGGTCACCCTCCTGGGGCACTCCACCATTTCTCAGGTACATCGATCCTGACAAACGTACAATCAAATCAAATCAATCGCCGTTATCAGGGCGAAAAATCGATCTCCGGATCGTGACTCCATTTATTGATATTGAAAATTAATGCGATCTTACCGTTAGAACTCTTGAGAATAGCCGGAAACGACCCCGGATCGTATATAATGGCCATTTTCTCCCCTCGGAACTTATCATTCTTGTTTTGAATGATTCCGTAATCATTCTGGACCTCTTCAAAATTCATTCCATACTTGTGACACATGAATGTAGGAACATTCCAATAAACTTTGTAGTCACCTGGGGCTGCGAAATTTTTCTCAGTGCTTCCATTGCCAAAAAAAATATTGCTAATGCTGAAATAATTATTCGCGCGTTAATCTCCTAGTTGATAACGACAAGGTGAGAAATTTACCTGGGCAAGGTCGATTCTATCGGGGTGAGGGTCAACAGGAACAACACAATTTTGTACATATCAGCTGCTACATAAAAATTATAAATTCATAGTAATTCATAATCAGTGGGTAGTTGCATTTTTTAGACATCATTAATAATGAATTAGCCATTCTCTTTCGGTTCGTTCTCCCTTTCTCGGTTTTCAAATTCTTTTATGACGGTGCTATCAATAGAAGTGCCATAAAAATTCTTTAATATTGTTCGTCACTCGGCCGTAAAGAACTTTTATGACGATTAATTACAGCTCGAGATGAAGTCGAGGAATCTAAACACACTCGCTGGAAAACATTCTGCCGGCCTAGCGACGTAATATATTTTTGTAAATTAATTTGGCTTTTCAAATGATGTATTCAGATGTTTTCAATCAAGATAACGATTGTGTATTTTGAAATGGTATGACACTTGTGGGATTCTACAAGCAATTGAGGTACTCTCACAATCTTGCAACTTGATTAGGAAAGCATTAGAATAAATTTTCCATGCCCTAATTCGATTGTTATTCGAGGCAATTCATTCGGTGAACATGAAAAACCGGTTTTTTTTTCAAATCGTAGAAAAAATTCAGTAACTCACTGAATTTCAGTTGACATTAATAAAATGAATAAATCCGCGGCTTTTTATAATTAATTATCTAATTGTGACAATATTTTGTAATTATTTTAAAATGAAAAATCGAATTTTATTGGCGTCAATATTTTTGAAAATGTAGATTAATCTGCTTTTTGGCAGCGAAAATAATTATTAATGATTTTGCAACGCTAATCACCTCGAGTGAACAGGACGTGTTGAAATACTTCGACTTCACCGCAGTCCCATTGTCAACAATGTAACAACTGAAATTCACGTGAAGGTACACGAGTATATATATTGCCTCGGTATTTCGTTATTTATTGTCTTCCCACTCTAGGTCTGTCCTCGTGCCCATCGCTCTCACCGAGTGGAGGGTATCCGAGGCAACTCCAACTGCTTTTGTTATCACACAACTCTTTCCTCCGGGCTGGACAATTCTGTTTCCGCGGGACAATTTATTTTTCATTCACGTTCATCTCGGGATTTTAATTGCGAAAGGGCAATGTTACTCGGGCATTACGCCTAGGATGGTGTGAGAGATGGGCGCATTGACGTCCATTCGTGTGTGAATCATGAGAATTGTCCACTCGGGTCAAATCGTATGGATCGAATCGAATCGATATAGGTGTCGTTGAGGTAATAGCCATGTGGGTGAAGGAGTCGGACTGGTAACTGGTTTTTTCACTTGACCCTCGATATCAAATCACTTGATACGACTCGAGATATTAAAGGCGATTGATCAAGTCGTGTAGGTGAATTGACCTGAGTCAAGTTATCGTGCAATATCATATTGTATGGATTTTACCCACAATATTGACCTATGGTTTAAACAAGTAATTTGATTTGACTCGTGAACATTCACTGCCACTGGCAAATTCGGTGATAGTAAACGGTTAAATCTATAACGTGACTCATCCCGGGCTACTATAAACTTGGATATCCTTAAGTCAAATTCAGTGCCTCGTACGAACAAAGACCCCGAAGGCCTCACCTACCTGCAACCTTAGAGATAAGCTTTTCAGCCTTCGTCCCAAAGGTATCGTAGACACGGCCTTAAAAGCATAAATACTCGGTGCAATTAGCAGTGCAGGTGCACCCCCTCTCCCTCTCGAGAGAGATTAACGTTCTCGAGGGTCAAGTCCATTTTGGCAAAGATTGTCTCGCCTCCCACTCTAGGTTAGGTGAATCCCGAGGGTATTTGGTGATATCGTACATGTGACGAAGGGGAAAATGATAACGACTGACGTGACTACCTCAGGGGATCATTGGAGTTTTGGGTTTCTCAGTCCCCCCCTTCCTGACTTTATCGCATCAGTCAGGGACCTTGTCAGCTACATAAAATGTTGTGTGATATTTTATCAATCGCTTAATGACCACCCGTGACATGTGTCCGTGGAATTCGTAACACTCGCTGATGAAAATCAAAATTTTTTCCGTCATTTGACAAAACATTCGACCATAAATGAATGCAAGGATAATTTTGTTTCACACGTCATCTGATTTGTATTCTCCATTTATTAACGTCCTAATGAATCATCCAGTTTCAATTATTTCGTTATTTGGCAGAATTTTGAATAGAATGGCAGACAAAATGGCGAATCCCGGGAAAATATATAAATCAAAATGAAAATGAATAATAACCTCTATTAATCGGTTAAAATGAGTTTCGTCTTTGCTACGAAGCAAATAATCTCCCCTCGTTTCTATTTCAGTATATTTTTCAATAGTCCATTGAAATCCTCACGTTTGCCACTTTCTCAAGCCACTGAAATCCCCAGGCTCGACTGGACTCACGTTTTTGCAGTAAAAAAAAGCAGGACTCGTTGGTTTTTTTTTTATTTTTCACTTGTCGAGTTACTGGAGGACGAGACCGATTTTGTTGGGTGTCATGCTGGGGCAGCGCCAGTTGTAGAGGTAGTATTGTAGGTTTCCATCGCCAATACCGAATTTTAAGGCCTCCAGGAATGCCTTGTTGTCCATTAAATCGAGTGCATTGAACACATCGAAACCCAACTGCAATTATCAATGGATTAAGATTCCTTTGAGTTATATGAGCTTTCCTAAGGAATTCGACTAGGATTAGTCTGTTTGAATTAATTAATCACTCACATTTCTCGCTGAAATGAGGGCATCAGTCATGAGCTCAATCCAGGGTGTTTTCGTCGAGACATTGTAGAAACTGTAAGCTGCTTTCAGTGTCTTGTGCGTCTGGTGGTGCATCACCGAGCTCGGTAGAGTGTAATAACTCACCAAATCCGTGATTTTTCCGTCATTCTCCACTACAAAACTGTTTATTATCCCATTATGGGGCGTAAACCAGTGGCGAAACTCCTCTTCATTAAAAATCGGCGCCAAATCAAACTTTTCTAGATACTTGATTAAAGAAAAAAAAAATTCCAGTAAATTTCAATAAACGGAGACAGGAATATAAATTAATTAGTTTACCTCGTTGAGTAATTTAAATGCTTGAGGTGCGTCTCCAGCCTCGAGCTTCCTAAATCCAGGCACTTTTGGATGTTCAGGGAGTTTATAAAACTTGAGTGTCCTCTGCATCGTCATATTCCTCGACAAATGTGAAAATTTGATCTCAATGAGTTTCTTTGGATTGAGGGAACGATGCCAGTAGCGACATGTAGCTATGGGCTTTGGTAGAATGACACCAGCAGTGTAGACAGCCTGGAATATTCCCAAGAGATTGACTCGCCTAGTTATCTCGCGAATTAACACCGGGGCAACTCGTTTCGAGCGCAATTTCTTGTGAACGCAGAGAAAATTTATTTCCACCATCTTTTGCGAGCTGAAAATCAGAAGATCCTTCTTTACGTTAATCTAATAAGTCCTCGAATATTGAGAAATTGTCTCGGAAAATGGAGGATTCAGTGGAAATTTCCTCCGAGATTGATAACGAGTGGGAATGAGAGGAGTCGAATTGACGATTTAAATTCCTGATGAGGTCTTTTAGAAAGATTTATCGACACATCTTTTTATTGCAAATTCACGTTTCAAATTGATAAAAATTTTATTGTATACTTACTGATCGTAGACGCGTAAAGTCGCAGGAATTGCGGATATAAATCCAACTAAACGGCCACTTTTTATCACACGAACCCCACAGTGCCATTCTTCGCACCAGCCTGGAGGCTGCAGGGCCCTGAAAATCGTTGTTTTCATTTTTTTCAATTTCCATTTTAATTCAAATTAAATGATAATTCATTCCATTTACCATTTGAGAAAATCCTGGGGATAATCAAATCTGAACATGGCATCGTCGTCTTCTACGTAATTTTCACTCAATAACGTGTAGACCTCGGCGAGGACTAGAGGATCGTCCAGATGAAGGTTATCCCACTGGAAGCCGTCGGGCAAAGAGTAGGGCTCTGGCCTGATGGACGTTTTGTTCTGTTCAATCGGCTCATTCACAACTATTTTCTCATCTGCAGTATTTAATTACAAGATTAATAATCACCCCAAATTCAATTTTCGCACTGTTTCCGAATTTGAAGGTCAGGTTTTCAAGGGAAGTAATTTAATAAATGTACTTTACCCATTTTGGGAACCGGCTGAGTGCTCCAAAATTGATAAGCCTTTTGCATTGCCTCCTCCTGTGTCTTGGCTGGCTTCAGTTGCATTTTAAACACTTCCATTGCCAATTCAATCTCCTTTATTGTGATGTTGCATGCACCAGGCACTTCGCCATCCACTGGGACTAATTCATTGTTCTCTTTTGAGGAAGTCGACGGCTGATTCCTCTTTTTTCCCTCTCTTTTTTTTGCACTGCGAAACAATTTCGTGAAAAAGTTGAATCTCCCAAAAATCTTTCCAAAGCCAAGAGCCTAGCTAAATTGCGTTAGTAAATCATCATAAAATTGTTGAACGACAATAACAGAATGGCGGGCAACTAATGCGGAATTAATCCATAAAAACCTCCAGAGAGGAGAAATAGTGAAAGAAGTAACACAAAAAATTGAAAATTGAAATTACCCGCCGGAGTCCAAAGGGGAACGTCATGTAATTGCATGAGTGCCCAATTAAATTGATTATCCAGAAAACGAGATTAATTTTCAGGAAGCAGACGATAAATTCCAGTCGACTAATGATTACATTTTTGCGTAATATAGAGAGACTCCGAAAAATAAAATTGCTCGTGGTTAAAATTAATGGGCAATGCCGGGTGGAGACAATCTCACCGCCGAAAAGTGCCAATTGTTATCAATTCTCGATCGAGAGAATTTCAATTATGATGAGAAATATGGTAATATATTTTTCTATGAAATTCTCACCTTTTACTTTTTCCTTCCTTCTCATGATTCTCCAAAGTTTTTTCGTCACGATCCAACACTCGACTTTTGTCCGCCATTTTAATATAGACAGGCAATGGCCCAAAGAGGATTGACTAAAGTAGAGGCTCGGTTC